>NW_025888264.1:100825-118115 GCF_002878395.1 Capsicum annuum | reverse complement strand
GAAAGTCTGCTACTTGCTGGAGAAGAACTGTATGTGTTCTCTAGAATAGAAACTGATGCAGGTACTTGCTCAAAAATTTCATCAGTAGGCGACAATTTAATATTCGAATTAACCTTCCCAGAATCAAAGTTCCAGCTAGCATCTTCATTAAACATAACATTTCTACTTATCATAATTTTGCCACTCATTGGATCATATAGCTTATAAGCTTTGGATTGTGTGCTATATCCAACAAAGATACATTTTTTTAATTTTTCATCAAGCTTTTGTCTAGCCTGTGAGTTCACCAATGTATAAGCTATACATCCAAAGACACGTAAGTGGCTTACCTTAGGCTTGTTACCTCTCTATGCTTCATATGCTATTTGATTAAGAAAAGCCTTGGCGAGTGAAATGTTCAGCACGTAGACAGCAGTAGCAACAGTTTCACCCCAGAAACACTTCGGTACACCTCAGGCTTGCATCATACCTCTGCCCATTTCAACAACTGTCCGGTTCTTTCGTTTCGCTACGTTATTCTGCTCTGGTGTATATGGTGCTGTGAGCTTTCTATGAATACATTCCTCACAAAAAGTGTTGAATTCATTTGACATAAATTCACCACCTCTATTTGTTCGAAGAGTCTTGATTCTACAGCCACTTTGTTTCTCAACAAAACACTTATATTTCTTGAAACTCTCAAATGTTTCAGATTTGAATGTCAAGAAATATACCCAACTCATTCAACTGTAATCATCCGTAAAAGTAGGAAATATCGACTTCCACCTAAGGACTCAACACTCATAGGACCACATAGATCAGTATGCACCAGTTCAAGACAACTAGAAGCTCTCCAAGACTTGCCTACGGGAAATGAATTTCTATTTTGTTTCCCATACACGCATCCTTCACAGAATTCAAGAGTATCAATTCTAGGCAAACCTAGAACAATATTTCTACGACCTAATAATTGTAACCCCTTTACACTCAAATGACCATACCTCAAATGCCATAAATTAGCTTCGGTACTATCTTTGGTAACTAATGCAAAACTTTTAACATCAGAAACTTCAAGGAAAAACGTTCTATTTTAAGTCATTTGAGTTTCAACAATTTTGAATCCTGTTTTTTTTATCTTGAATACTACAAGAATTTTCATCAAACAGAATGGAGTATCCACAAGTTATCAGTTGCCCAACACTCAACAAGTTATGGGATAGACAAGGAACATACTGCATATTATCGAGAAGTTTTACATTACCAAGAGAAGTTTTTAAAGCAATTATACCTTTCCCTTCGACTTTCATTGCCTTGTCATTCCCAAGACGAACTTCTGAGTTCTCCGATTCATCAAGTTCTTTAAACAATGACCTTCTGCCAGACATGTGGTTGGAGCAACCACTATCAATGATCCAAACTTCATCCGAACCAGTATCTACTAAGGAGTGAGCCATGAACAGATTACCCTCCTCTTGTTGTTTCTCAGTAAAATTTTCCTGTTGTTGTTTATCCTTCTATTTAGTCCAACAATCAACTTCCTTGTGCCCCATTTTTTTGCAATAGCAGCACTGAATATTGCTCTTGAACTGTCAGTTCTCACCACCAAATTGAGCTCGTCCTCTGCCACGACCTTGACCATGGAAACTACCTCTGCCTTTACATCCCCTAGCATTTGAGACTTCTGATTTGCCTTTGACAGAAGACTCTTCCTTGATCTGAAATGCCTTTTCTTCACTCTTTTCTTAAGAGGCATTCAATCTATCCTCATTATCTTGTAAGGAACTCATCAATTCATCAAAACCATAATCAGATAAATTATGGGATTCCTCAGTGGCAGCTACGACATGATCAAATCTTTTATTTAGACTTCTTAGAACTTTAGCAACTACAGTTTCATCAGTAATTTTGTCACCATATGTCTTCATATGATTAATAAGTGTACTAACTCTAGATAAGTAGTCTTGTACAGATTCACTACTTTTCATGAATGAATTTTTGAAATCACGTCGGAGTGACTGGAGTTTGACGGTCATTACCTTTGTTGAGTCGTGGAATTCTTTCTTCAAAATATCCCATGCCTGCTTTGAGGTTTCTGCAGCAACAATTCTGGAAAACACCAAGTCGTGCATAGACTGTTGGATGTAGAACAACGCCTTAGAGTCCTTATTTTTGTTCTCCCGCAACCTTTGTGCTTCAACTTCCTCAGCGTAGCCATTCTCCACCAAATCCCACAATTCTTGAGACTTGAACAATGTCTTCATCTTTATGCTCCATAATTCATATCGATCTCCATTAAAGATGGGAATTAGTTGCTGAGATGTGGAAGATGCTGAATTGGTAACTATTCTTTGCCATCAATTTTGATTTTCTTCTTGCTCTTGCCTTATCTCCCAGCTTGACCTAACCTGGACAGAGAGAAGAAATTAATAAATAGATACTCTCTCTGCTCTCTAATACCAAAAACTGTTGGGGAATTGAAGGAAAAGAGGAGCACTGTATAAGGAGAAGAATATAGTTTGCAGAGAACTTCACGTCTTTTGCATTCATCACACTAAACCAAGTTACATAGGACTCTTTAAATAGGAATAAAAAAACCTAACCACTTACTGCCACTTACTTGACACTAATTAACCAGTAACCTAATAGTAGCAACTAACAAAGATGTGCTTCAACTAAACTAGGACTTCTAACAAACGTGTTACTCTGCCAACTAACTAGGAAGCACTAACAAACTTTGAATCAATATTCAACACTTAAACACAAAATTAAAGCCCTAGATCACCTCATTGTTGATATTTATCTCAAGAGCCTCCAAGAACACTCTCTAGGGTTTCAAACTAGCAACCCAAATAACTCAAGATTAAACCATGGGTTTCCAAAAACGATTGAAGATTTGGAATCCCCAATCCGTAAGCTTAAAGAATTACCTATTATATTCTGGAATTAAGGTACGCGGGATTTTCCTAAATTCTCATGGACATAGAAAAATCATATTTTAGGATGAGGTTTTTGAAACTATTTATATATTCATGTATTAGATATTTTAACATCATTGTTTTGGTCTTTTGACCTTCCCCAAAGTGATTTGAGAATATATATGTATAAAAGCATGTATTTAAGAATGAATTCTTGTTGAGAGCATGAATTTGGGTGAATTCCCTCTTATTATGAATTTTCAGATTTTTCATAGCATATGAATTGTTTTGCAACGCATTCTTGAAAAGCCCTATATGAAATGGTTGAAATCTTGTTATGATTTAAAGGAAGTTTTAAATCACTAAAGAGGGAATTTAGCAGGAATGTTTAATATTCATAATACATGTAATGAAAGAGTGAATGGATTTGCTAAAGGAACTAGACCACCATTGTTTGATGAAGTTTTTGCATGATTTTGACTTGAGTTTCGAAACACGAAATCTTCTATATCAATTTTATATTTTTGGTGGTCTAAGATATTCTTTAAATAAAATATTTAGCTTAATATATTATGGCTCAGAAATCATGACTTGCAAGTCTTGGTATGACGATACCAAATTTAGAAAATGCCATAACATACACAAACTAATACAGAAATCAGACTTTATCAGATTTGGATGTTTTAGAACTTCAGCATGGTGCATGTTCAGAAAAAGATAAAATAGGGCATAAAGAGAGCTTAGGTGGTTCCTCGAAGAAGGCGTGAGTTCAGACAACTCTTTGCCCAAAACCATGATTTGCCGATCTGGGTTTATATATTACGCTGGCCTAGAGCCCTGTGGTGTATCATATTTAGGAACTCCAACCCTTGCGGCACACTTGGGTTGGAGGCTTTCCCGCCGAGTAAATGGCGGATTCCATATTTCCCGTGGAATATCAAACTTGTAGGGGATACCACCTAACTCAGAAGTAATACACAGATCAGAATTTGAAATTTACAGACAGGTTACATATTTTCATAAAATACCCATGTGTTTTTCAAAAATGTTTTATGCATGATGTTTTGATGAAAATTGCTCTCACTTATTATATATACATATACATATATATGTATATATATATATATATATGTTCAATTACTCTATTTTGGATTGCTTCGCATGCCAGTACTTTTGTGCTGATCCCCCTCCTTCCAGGTTCAGAGGCACAGTCTAGGGGTCCAGCAACTCAGTAGATATTTTTAGATTGCAGACTGGATCTTACAGTGGTGAGCCTTCTATTATTTAGAAGTCCTAGTCATGTCAGACTTTTATTATTGGTTATATTTTGGTCTACTAGGGGCCTTGTACCAGTTTTCAAACATCTTATTTAGTTCAGTGTAGAGATTTCGCAAACTGAGTCAGACATTGTTATTCAGACGCATTTTTCAGTTTTAGTATTATGATCATGTTTTCGTTATAGATTTTAATTTCTGCATTATATTTTATTTTATGAATATTGTGCATGATTACCAGATATAGAAGGGTGTTTCGGGCCTTCATGGTTTGAGATACTCATCACGGCTAGGGCCTTGATTTAGGTCGTGACAAACTTGGTATCAAAGCATGGTTCATGGTCCTAGGGTGTCTGCGAAATTGCGTCGGGTAAAGTCTTATTTATGGGTGTGTAGCGCGCCACACTTATAAGCAGGAGGCTACTAGGAATTTAGGAATGTTTCCCTTTCTTCATGTTCTAGATTGTGTTATTGAGCTAGAATGTTCCTCTTCCATACTCTAATTCATGCTATGGTGTCGCCCATACGAAAGTGAGGTTATCCCAATTTGTTTCTTACTCTGATGTTCTCAGACATATATTATTATTGGGCTGATTCAAGAACAGAAGTTTAGGGTATTAATGGTATGGTTCTTTCCGATTGAATCATATAAGAGTTCTGCAAGGACTTAGGAAAGAGTCCTTTAGTGATTCAGAGTGTATTGGTTTTGGTGTGAACCTTTATCTTAATGAAATCGTTCTTTTCAACCGGCAGTATTAAGAGTATTCGGTCCTTTTAAACATTCATGTTGCCGATGTCATACTTCAGATAGAATAATATGTAGAATGATGTTGGAATTGTATTTCCACCCAAATAGTAGTATGATTTAAAGTGTTGTTGTCATGACCTATTGGTAATGAAATTAGACCAAGAACTTGGGAATGTGAAGTCACAAAGTTAGAAGTCAGAGTGAGGGTGACTTTTGTGTAAATGAATATTTTAGTTGAATAACCGATGTTTGAGAATGATTTCCCCTCCCCCCCTTATGGTGATAGACTAATGTGGTAGCTAGTAGCATGTGTGGATTGTATGGTAGTCTGTGGGGAAAGTGTTTGACTCAGATTTTTATTTATACAGAGTAAGATGTGTATCCTTAGATAATTGAATATTGTGTGTCAATTTTCTATCTCTTGTAATACGTAATGTTATTACCATGGTGTTTTTGAAAAATCAAAGTCTAGTGAAGCCGTGTGGGGCTCTTTTGATTCACTAGCATAGTTGCTTTGTTATTCATTTCATTTCTTGTTGAAAATACAAAGTCAAAGTCTAGTGAAGCCGTGTGAGGCCTTTTTCGATTCACTAGCAACTTATTGTCCAACTTGTTGTTCTTGTGTGGTTTCATGTATGTATAGTTGAATCTATTTGCATGAGATGGAGTAAGTAAATAGGAGGTGAGAAATCCATATAAGTGGATAAGATTATATGGGGTTATAATATCATATTAAGGTTGATCATGTCCATTATGTGACTTTACCCCTTGACCTTATTTTGTTGGTAGTTGAAAGCTAGTACTACTTGTGAGAAGGTATGTAGTAGATTTGGGAGGTATTTGGATCGAATGTTCAGATTTGATGGACTAGTATATTATGTTGCCTTCTTCATTGATGGTAGATGATTGATGCTAGAACCACACTAGGATGATCCCTAACCTCTTTGGAATACCCTAGATGATTTTTAGCCCACAGTAAGCTCGGACCCTGGGCCCACGTGGGCTTGGGGTCCGAGTGTGCTGTGGGCCAAAAATAAATCGAGGCATTACAGGGAGGTTAAGGATCATCCCAATGTGGTCGGTTTAATTATTTGTGGCTATTTTGGTGGACAAACGGGCGAAACAACGTGAATGGGGCATTTTTGGGGCAAATCGGTGGCCTATACCCAACGGTTTTGGGCCCCCCCAAAACCATGGGCTAAGCACACCGATTTGGCTTAAAAATGCCCTGTTCGCGCCGTTTTGCCCGTTTGTCCACCCAAATGGAAACAAAATTTAAACGGACCACACTGGGATGATCCCCAACCTCCCTAGCATGCCTGATCAATTTTCAGCCCACAGCACGCCCGGACCTTGGGCTCCCCCCGAAACCATGGGCTATAGCACATCGATTTTGCCCGAAAATGTCCCATTCGCATCGTTTCACCCGTTTGTCCACCCAAATGGCCATGAAAAATTAAACAGACCATACTGGGAAAATCCTCAGTCTCCCTGACATGCCTCGGTTGATTTTTGGGCTACAACATGCCCAAACCCTGGGCCCACCCCCAAAATTATGGAATATAACATACCGATTAGGTCCAAAAATTGCCCGTTCGCGCCGTTTCACCCGTTTGTCCTCCCAATTGGCCACAAAAACTTAAAAGGACAACACTGGGACGATCCCCAACCACCCTGGCATGACTTGATCAATTTTCAGCCTACAGCACGCTTGGACTCCTGGCCCACCCCCAAAATCGTTGGCAATAGCATACTGATTTGGCTTGAAAATGCCCCGTTTGCTCAGTTTCACCTGTTTGTCCACCAAAATGGCCACGAAAAATTAAACGGACCATACTAAGATGATCCCTAACCTCCCTGTCAAGGCCCGATTGATTTTTGGCCCACAGCACACCTAAACCCCAGGCCCACCCCCAAAATCGTGGGCTATAGCACACCTATTTGGCCAGAAAATGCCCCATTCGCACTGTTTTGCCCGTTTGTCCACCCAAATGGCCACAAAAATGTAGACAGACTACACTGGGATGATCCCCAACCTCCCTTTCATACCTCGATCGATTTTTGACCCCTGGCCCACCCCTAAAATCATGGGTTATAGCACACCGATTTGGACAAAAAATGCCTCATTCTCACCGTTTTGCCTGTTTGTCCACCCAAATGTCCACGAAAAATTAAACGGACCTCACTGGGATGATCTTCAATCTCCCTGGCATGCCTCGATCTATTTTTGACCCACAGTACACCCTGACCCCAGGCCCACTGCCAAAACCATAGGCCATAGCACACCGATTTGGCTTGAAAATGCCCTGTTCACGCCGTTATGCCCGTTTGTCCTCCCAAATGGCCACAAAAATTTAAACGGATCATACTGGGATGATCCCCAATCTCCCTGGCACACCCAGGCTAATTTATGGCCCACAAAATGCACAAACCGCAATCCCACCCCCAAAATCGTGGGCTATAACACCTTGATTTAGCCCTAAAATGCCCTGTTCATGCCGTTTCACCCGTTTGTCCACCCAAATGGCCACCAAAACCAAATGGCCACAAATAATTAAATGGACCATACTGAGATGATCCCCAACCTCCCTGGCACATATCAAAACCGTGGGCTATAGCACACCGGTTCGACCCCCAAAACTGTGGGCTATAGCACCGATTTGGCCCAAAAATGCCATAATTGCGTTGTTTCTCCTGTTTGTCCACCCAAATATCCATAAAAATTTTAACGGACCACACTAAGATGATCCCCAACCTACCTGTCATGCCCCAGTTGATTTTTGACCCACAGCACGCCCGAACCCTGGGTCCACCCCTGAAACCGTTGGCTATAGCACACCGATTTGGCCCGAAAATGCCCTGTTCGCGCCGTTTTGCCCATTTGTCCACCCAAATGGATACAAAAAATTAAACAAACAATACTAGGATGATACCCAACCTCCCTGTCATGCCTAGTCAATTTTTGGCCCACAGAATGCTTGGACCTCACGCCCACCCCAGAAACCGTTGGCTACAGCACACCGATTTGACCCAAAATGCCCCATTCATGCATTTTCGCTCGTTTGTCCATCCAAATGGCCACTAAAAATTAAACGGACCATAATAGGATAATCCCTAACCTTTTTTGCATGCCACGATCGATTTTTGGCTTACAACACACTCAGATCCTGAGCCCACACCCGAAACCATAGGCTATAGCACACCGATTTTGCCCGAAAATGCCTCGTTTGCGCTATTTCACACATTTGTCCAACTAAATGGCCACAAAAAATTACACGGACCACACTGAGATGATCCCCAACCTCCCTGACATGGCCAGGTCAATTTTTGACCCACAACACAACTGGACCCCTGGCCCACAACCAAAACCATAGGCTATAGCACACCGATTCGGCCCAAAAATGCCCCGTTCACGCAGTTTAACCCGTTTATCCAGACAAATAGCCATAAAAATTAAACGGACCATACTGGGATGATCCCTAACCTCCTTGGCATGCCCCGGTCAATTTTTTGCCCACTACACGCCCAGACTCCGGGCCCACACCTAAAACCGTAGGCTATAGCACACCAATTTGGCTCAAAAGTACCCCATTTGCATTATTTTGTCAGTTTGTCCACCTAAACGGCCACGAAAAATTAAAAAGACCACACTAGGACGATCACAACCTCCCCGGAACACCCCAATCAATTTTTGGCCCATAACACTCTTGGACCCCGGGCCCACCCCCAAAATCGTGGGCTATAGCATAATGATTTAGCCCAAAAATGCCCCATTCATGCCGTTTCACCCGTTTGTCAACCCAACTGGCCACAAAAATTTAAACGTACCATACTAGGATGATCCCTAACCTCCCTGGAATGCCCTGATCAATTTTTTTCCTACAACACGCCCGAACCCCGAGCCCACCCCTAAAACCGTGGGTTATAGCACACCGATTAAGCCTGAAAATGCCCCGTTTGCATTGTTTCACCTTTTTGTCTACCCAAATAGCCATAAAAAATTAAACGGACCATATTAGGACAATCCTAAACCTCCCTGGCATGCCCCGACCAATTTTTGACCTACAGCACACTCGAACCCTAGGCCAACCCCCGAAATCATAGGCTGTAGCATATCGGTTTAGCCTGAAAATGCCCTATTTGCGTTGTTATGCCCGTTTGTGCACCCAAATAACCACAAAAAATTAAACAGACCATATTGGGATGATCCCCAACCTCCCTGGCATACCCCAGTCTATTTTTGGCCCACATCACGCCCGAACCTCGAGTCCACCCCTGAAACCGTGGGCTATAGCACACCAATTTGGCCCCAAAAAGCCCTGTTTGCATTGTTTAGCCCGTTTGTCCACCAAAATGACCAAAAAAAAATTAAACGAACCACACTGGGACGATCTCCAACATCCCTGGCATGCCCTAGTCGATTTTTGACCTACAACACGTCGGAACCTAGGCCTACCTCCGAAACCGTGGGCTATAGCACACCAATTTAGCCCGAAAATGCCCTTTCGCACTGTTTTTCCCATTTGTCATCAAACGGACCACAATGGGATGATCCCCAACCTCCTTGGCATTCCCGTATCAATTTTTGGCACACAGAATGCCCGGACCCCTGGTTCACCCCCATAACCGTGGGCTATAGCACACCGATTTGGCCTGAAAATGCCCCGTTCACGCCGTTTCGCCCGTTTGTCCACCCAAATAGCCACAAAAATTTAAACGTACCACATTAGGATGATTCCCAACCTCTCTGACATACCTCAGTCAATTTTTGGCGTATAACACGCCTAGACCCTGGGCACAGCCCCCGAAATCGTGGCCTATAGCACACTGATTTGGCCCAAAAAAATTCCACTTTCGCACTGTTTTGCCCGTTTGTTCATCAAAATATCGATAAAACAATTTAACGGACCACACTAGGATGATACCCAACCTCCCTAGCATGCGCCGATCAATTTTTAGCCCATAGCACAGCTGAACCCTGGGCCCACCCCCAAAACCGTGGGCTATAGCACACCAATTTGGCCCGAAAATGCCCCGTTCGCGCCGTTTGCCCATTTGTCCACCCCAATGGCCATGAAAATTTAAATGGACTACACTAGGATTATGTCTTACCTCGCTGGCATGTCCCGATCAATTTTTGGCCCACAAAACACCATGAACACAGGCCCACCCCCGTAACCGTGAGCTATAGCACACTGATTTGGCTCGAAAATGCTCCGTTCGTGCTGTTTCGCCCATTTGTCCACCCAAGTGGCCAAGAAAAATAAAAAGAACCATATTGGGATGATCCCCAACCTCCCTGGAATGCCTCAGTCAATTTTTGGCCCATATCACGCCCGAACCCCCAAAATCGTGGGCTATAGCACACCAATTTGGCTCGAAAATGCCCCGTTCATGCCGTTTCACCTATTTTTCCACCCAAATGGCCATGAAAAATTAAACGGACCATACTATGACCATTCCCAACCTCCTTGACAAGCCCCGGTTGATTTTTTGGCCACAACACGCCTATACCCCAGGCCTACCTTGAAACCGTGGGATATAGCACACCGATTTAGCCCGAAAATGCCTCATTCGCGCTGTTTCGCCAGTTTGTCCACCCAAATGGCCACAAAAATTAAATGGACCACACTGGTATGATCCCCAACATCCTTGGCATGCCTCGGTTGATTTTTGTCCCACAGCACTCATGGACCCCGAGTCCACCCCCAAAATCGTGGGCTATGGCACGCCAATTTGGCCTGAAAATACCCCGTTCATGCCATTTTTCCCGTTTGTCCACCCAAAGAGCCACAAAAATTTAAACGGACCATACAGGGATGATCCTCAACTTCCTGGAATGGCCTGAATAATTTTTGGCATACAACAAGCCTGGGCCTTGGGTCCACCCCCAAAACCGTTGGCTATAGCACACCGATTTACCCAAAACATTTCACATTTGCGTCTTTTCACCCGTTTGTCCACCAAAATGTCTAGAAAAAATTAAACCGACCACTCTGGGATGATCCCCAATCTACCTCTCATGCCTCGACTGATTTTTGAACCACAACACGCTCGGACCCCGGGCCCACCCCCAAAATCGTTGGCTATAGCACACCGATTTGGCTCGACAATGTCGTGTTCGCGCCGTTTCGCCTGTTTGTCCACCCAAATGGCCACAAAAATTTAAACGGACCATACTGGGATGATCTCCAACCTCCCTAGCAGGCTCCGATCAATTTTCGGCCTACAGCACCCCCGAACCCTGGGACCAACCCTAAAATTGTGGGTTTATAGCACATCAATTTTGCTTGAAAAATGCCCCGTTTGTGCCGTTTGGCCCGTTTGTCCACCCAAATAGCCACGAAAAGTTAAACGGACTATACTGGGAATATCCCCAACCTCCCTAGCATGTCCCGATCAATTTTTGGCCCACAGCACTCCCGGACCACAAGCCCACCCCCAAAATCATGGACTATAGCCCACCGATTTGGCCTGAAAATGCCTCGTTCGCGCCGTTTCGCTCATTTGTCAACCCAAATGGCCACAAAAAATTAAACGGACCACACTGGGACGATTTTTAACCTCCCTAGCATGCCCTAGTTGATTTTTAGCCGACAGCACGCCCAGACACCTGGCCCACCCCCGAATCTGTTGGCTATAGCACACCATTTTTGTACAAAAATGCCTCATTCGTACAGTTTTGCCCGTTTGTCCACCCAAATGGCGACGAAAAATTAGATGGATCACACTGGGACTATCCCCAACCTTCCTGGCATGCCTCGATCAGTTTTTGGACCACAACACACTCGGACACCTGGCCCACATCCGAAACCATAGGCTATAGCACACCGATTGGGCCCATAAATGCCCTGATCATGTAGTTTTGCCCATTTATCCACCTAAATGGCAACAAAAAATAAAATGAACTATACTGGGATGATCCCTAACATCCCTGGCAAGCCCAGGTCAATTTTTGGACCACAACACGCCCAAACACCGAGCCCACACCCAAAACCATAGGCTATAGCACACCAGTTTAGCCCGAAAATGCCCCGTTCATGCCATTCTGCCTCTTTGTCCACCCAAAAGGCCACAAAAAATTAAATAGACCACACTGGGATGATCCCCAACCTCCCTGACTTGTCCCGGTCAATTTTTGGCCTATAACAAGCCCGGGCCCCAGGCCCACAGCACGCCAAGATCTTGGTCCCAGACCTAAAACCATAGGCTTTAGCACACCGATTTAGCTCGAGAATACCCCATTCACGCCGTTTTTCCCGTTTGTCCACCCAAATAGCCACGAAATATTAAACGGACCACACTGGGATGATCCCCAACCTCCCAGACATGCTCCGGTCAATTTTCAGCCCACAGTACGCCCGGACCTCGGGGCCACCCCCAAAATCGTGGGCTACAGTGCACCGATTTAGCTAAAAAATGCCCTATTTACACCATTTTGCCAGTTTGTCCACCCAAATGGCCACGAAAGTTCAAACGAACCACACTGGGATGATCCCGAACCTCCCTGGAATGGCCCAAGAGATTTTTGGCCCACAACAAGTCCGGACCTCGGGCCCATCCCCAAAATCATGGGCTATAGCACCTTGATTTAGCCCAAAAATGCCCCATTCGCATCGTTTTGTTCGTTTGTCCACCAAAATAGCCACAACAAAAAATAAACGAACCACACTGAGGTGATCCCTTACTTCCCTGGAATGCCTCGGTCAATTTTTGGCCTACAACACGCTCGGACCCCAGGCCCACAACCAAAAACGTGGGCTATATAGCACATCAATTTGGCTCGAAAATGCCCTGTTTGCGCCGTTTTGCTCGTTTGTCTACCCAAATGGCCACAAAAATTTAAACAAACTACACTGGGATGATTTTCAACCTCCCTGACATGCCCCGATCGATTTTTGACCCACAACAAGCTCGGACCCCGATCCCACCCCTAAAATCGTGGGATATAGCACACTGATTTGGCTTAAAAATTCCCCGTTTGCGCTGTTTTGCCCATTTGTCCACCCAAATGGCCACAAAAAATTAAACGGATCAACTGGGATGATCCCCAACCTTCCTGGCATGCCCCGGTCAATTTTTGGCCCACAACACGCCCGGACCTCGAGCCCACCCCCAAAATATTTGGCTATACAACATCGATTTAACCTGAAAATGGCCTGTTCATACCGTTTCACCCGTTTGCCTGCCCAAATAGCCACGAAAATTTAAACCAACCATACTGGGATGATCCCAAACCTCCCTGGCATGCCCCAGTCAATTTTTGGCTCACAGCACGCCCGGACCCCTGGCCCACACCCATAACCGTGAGTTGTAGCGCACTGATTTGGCCTGTAAATGCCTCGTTCAAACTGTTTCACCCGTTTGTCCACCCAAATGGCCACAAAAAATTAAACGGGCCATACTGGGACGATCCCCAACCTCCCCGACATGCCTCAGTAAATATTTGGCCCATAGGACACCTGGACCTCGTGCCCACACGTGAAACCATAGGCTATAGCACACCGATTTTGCCCAAAAATGCCCCGTTCGTGCCATTTTGCCCGTTTGTCCACTCAAATGGGCACAAAAAATTAAACAGACCAAACAGTAACGATCCCCAACCTCCCTGGCATGCCCCAATCAATTTTCGTCCTACAGCACGCCCAGAACCCGGGCCCACCCTAAAAAACATGGGCTATAGCACACCGATTTGGCCTAGAAATGCATTATTCACGCTGTTTCGCCCGTTTGTACATCCAAATGGCCACGAAAAATTAAACGAACCACACTGGGATGATCTTCAACATCCCTGGCATGCCTCAGTCGATTATTGGCCCACAACATGCCCAAACCTCGGGCGCACCCCCAATACTGTGGTCTATAGCACACCAATTTGGCCTAATAATGCCCCATTTGCGCCGTTTCGCTCGTTTGTCCACCCAAATGGCAAAAAAAATTTAAATGAACCATACTGGGATGATCTCCAACCTCCCTAGCAAGCCCCGGTCAATTTTCGGCCCACAGCACCCCCGAACCCTGGGACCAACCCTAAAATTGTGGGTTTATAGCATATCAATTTTGCATGAAAATGCCCCGTTTGTGCCGTTTGGCTCATTTGTCCACCCAAATAGCCACGAAAAGTTAAACGGACTATACTGGGAATATCCCCAACCTCCCTGGAATGCCCCGGTCAATTTTTGCCCCACAGCACGCCCAGACCACGAGCCCACCCCCAAAATCATGGGCTATAGCCCACCGATTTGGCCTAAAAATGCCTCGTACGCACCGTTTCGCCCATTTATCCACACAAATGGCCACAAAAAATTAAATGGACCACACTGGGACGATCTTCAACCTCCCTAGCATGCCCCAGTTGATTTTTAGCTGACAACACGCCCAGACACCTGGCCCAACCCCGAATCTGTTGGCTATAGCACACCATTTTCGCACAAAAATGCCTCATTCGTACAGTTTTGCCTGTTTGTCCACCCAAATGGCCACGAAAAATTAAATGGATCACACTGGGACTATCCCCAACCTTCCTGGCATGCCTCGGTCGGTTTTTGGACTACAACACACTCGGACACTTGGCCCACATCCGAAACCATAGGCTATAGCACACCGATTAGGCCCATAAATGCCCTGATCACGTAGTTTTGCCCATTTATCCACCTAAATGGCCACAAAAAATAAAACGAACCACACTGGGATGATCCCTAACATCCCTGGCATGCCCACGTCAATTTTTGGACCACAACACGCCCAGACCCTGAGCCCACACCCAAAACCATAGGCTATAGCACACCGGTTTGGCCCAAAAATGCCCCGTTCACGCCATTCTACCTATTTGTCCACCCAAAAGGCCACAAAAAATTAAATAGACCATACTGGGATGATCTCCAACCTCCCTAGCTTGCCCTGGTCAATTTTTGGCCCATAACAAGCCCGGACCCCAGGCCCACAGCACGCCAAGATCTTTGTCCCAGACCTAAAACCATAGGCTATAGCACACCGATTTAGCTCGAGAATGCCCCATTCACGTTGTTTTTCCCGTTTGTCCACCCAAATAGCGATGAAAAATTAAACGGACCACACTGGCATGATCCCCAACCTCCCTGACATGCTCCGGTCGATTTTTGGCCCACAGCACGCCCAGACCTCGGGGCCACCCCCAAAATCGTGGGCTACAGTGCACCAATTTGGCTAAAAAATGCCCCATTTGCACCATTTTGCCAGTTTGTCCACCCAAATGGCCATGAAAGTTCAAACGAACCACACTGGGATGATCCCGAACCTCCCTGGAATGCCCCAAGAGAGTTTTGGCCCACAACAAGTCCGTACCTCGGGCCCATCCCCAAAATCATAGGCTATAGCACACCGATTTAGCCCAAAAATGCCCCATTCGCATCATTTTGCCCGTTTGTCCACTAAAATAGCCGCAAAAAAATAAATGGACCACACTGGGGTGATCCCTTACTTCCCTAGAATGCCTCGGTCAATTTTTAGCCCACAGCACACTCGGACCCCGGGCCCACACCCAAAACCGTGGGCTATATAGCACATCAATTTGGCTCGAAAATGCCCTATTTGAACCGTTTTGCTCGTTTATCTACCCAAATGGCCACAAAAATTTAAACGAACTACACTGGGATGATTTTCAACCTTCCTGATATGCCCTGGTCGATTTTTGACCCACAACAAGCTCGGACCCTGAGCCCACCCCTAAAATCGTGGGCTATAGCACACCGATTTGGCCTTAAAATTACCCGTTTGCGCTGTTTTGACCATTTATCCACCCAAATGGCCATAAAAAATTAAATGGATCACACTGGGATGATCCCAACCTCTCTGGCATGCCCCGGTCAATTTTTGGCCCACAACACGCCCGGACCTCGGGCCCACCCCCAAAATATTTGGCTATAGAACATCGATTTAGCCTGAAAATGGCCCGTTCGTGCCGTTTCACCCGTTTGCCTTCCCAAATAGCCACGAAAATTTAAACCAACTATACTGGGATGATCCCAAACCTCCCTGGCATGCCCCAGTCAATTTTTAGCTCACAGTACGCTCGGACCCCTGGCCTACACCCATAACTGTGAGTTGTAGCACACTGATTTGGCCTGTAAATGCCTCGTTCGCACTGTTTCGCCCGTTTGTCCACCCAAATGGCCACAAAAAATTAAACGGGACATACTGGGATGATCCCCAACCTCCCCGGCATGCGTCAGTAAATTTTTGGCCCATAGCACACCCGAACCTCGGGCCCACACCTGAAACCATTGGCTATATCACACCGATTTTGCCCAAAAATGCCCTATTCGTGCCATTTTGCCCGTTTCTCCACTCAAGTGTCAACAAAAAATTAAATGGACCAAACTGTAACGATCCCCAACCTCCCTGGCATGCCCCAATCAATTTTCGTCCTACAGCACGCCCAGAACCCGGGCCCACCCTAAAAAACGTGGGCTATAGCACACCGATTTGGCCTAGAAATGCATTATTCACGCTGTTTCGCCCGTTTGTACATCCAAATGGCCACAAAAAATTAAACGAACCATATTGGGATGATCTTCAACATCCCTGGCATGCCCCAATCGATTATTAGCCCACAACACGCCCAGACCCCAGGCGCACCCCCAATACCGTGGTCTATAGCACACAGATTTGGCCTAATAATGCCCCGTTTGCGCCGTTTCGCCTGTTTGTCCACCCAAATGGCCAAAAAAATTTAAACGAACCATACTGGGATGATCCCCAACCTCCCTAGAAAACCCCAGATGATTTTTGGCCCACAAAAAGCTCGAACCCCGAGCCTACCCCCGAAACCATGGCCTATAGCCTACCGATTTCCCCAAAACGTCCTATTTAGGTCGTTTTGCTTGTTTGTCCATTAAAAGATCCATAAAAAATTAAACCGACCACACTAGGATGATCGCTGTCACGCCCCAAATCCTATTAAGGCGGACTGGCACCCGTTGCCGGTAAGGCTCGGGAGAACCAACCTGTAGCGATACATTACCTATGAACATTATAAGTTACTTTCATACGAAACATTCCCTCAAAAGATAAATAGGACTAGCAAGCCAAAAGATATTATATGACTAGGCCGTTGGAGCCACAATGTCTACAATACGATACATGACCATACTATTATTTACGTAGTCTACAAGGCCTCTAGACAAGAAACATTATCTTATAAGGGTCGGGACAGGCCCCGCCTCATGATAAGATACTATACAATGCAAAAAGATATGATAAGACTCAAAGCCCCGAAGCAACCTGGAGCTCAGTGACTACGGTTGATATCCTGTACTCTTACTAGGGAGGTTTATTAGCTTCTGTACCTGCATTCCATGCTGCAGGTACAGAAGCTAATAAACCTCCCTAGTAAG
>NW_025888264.1:13129-97825 GCF_002878395.1 Capsicum annuum | reverse complement strand
TGAGTTAACTTATGAATGAATTCTTCTCCCTCATGTATATATAATTTTTAAGCTAAGCACACAGGTGACTCACCTGCTAGCTCCCTAAGTTCCATAAGCATGTCAATGATTTTCTTCGTTTAAGGCCACAGTCTCTAAATAGACTTCCATATAGTGCCCCAATCCAACACTTGAACACTTGAAAAATTTTGGTAGTAATTAAATCAAGTCGTATGTCATTTTATGTGAACATTACTAGTACAGGTAAAATGTGGGGTGTTACAATCGCCAACCTTGCTATCATGCCTCGGTTGATTTTCGGCCCACAACACGCTCGGACCCCAGGCCCACTCCCAAAACCGTGGGCTATAGCACACCAATTTGGCTAAAAAATGCCCTATTCGCGCCGTTTCGTCCGTTTGTCCACCCAAATGGCCACGAAAATTTAAACGGACTACACTGGAACGATCCCAAACCTCCATAGTATACCCCATCGATTTTTTTCCTACAGCACGCCCAGACCCTGGGCCCACCCCTAAAATCATAGGCTATTGCCCACCGATTTGGCCCAAAAATGCTCCATTCACGTCGTTTCGCCCGTTTGTCCACCCTAATAGCCACGAAAAATTAAACGAACCATACTGGGAAGATCCCCAAGCTCACTGGTATTCCCTGATCAAGTTTTGGCCCATACCACACTCGGACCTCGGGCCCACCCCTAAAATCGTGGGCTATAGCACACCGATTTGGCCTAAAAATACCCTATTTGCGTTGTTTCGCCCGTTTGTCCAACCAAATAGCCAAAAAAAATAAATGGACCACACTGGGATGATCACCAACCTCCCTAGGACGCCCCAGTCAATTTTCGGTCCACAACACGCCCAAACCCCGGGCCCACCCCCAAAACTACGAGCTATAATAGCACCGATTTGGCCTGAAAATGCCCCATTCGCACCGTTTCGCCCATTTGTTGACCCAAATGGCCACAAAAATTTAAGCGGACCAAACTAGAATGATCCCCAACCTCCTTGGCACAACCCGATCGATTTTCAGCATATAGTACGCCTGAACCCCGAGCCCACCCTTAAAATCGTGGGCTATAGCACACCGATTTGGACAAAAAATGCCCCGTTTGCACCATTTCGCCTGTTTATCCACCTAAATGCCCATGAAAAATTAAACGGACCTCACTGGGACGATCTTCAACCCCCTTGACATGCCTCGGTCAATTTTTGGCCTACAGTACGCCCGGAGCCCAGGCCCACTCCCAAGACCATGCGCTATATAGCACACTGATTTGGCCTAAAAATGCCCCGTTCATGCCGTTTCGCTCGTTTGTCCCCCCAAATAGCCACGAAAATTTAAACAGACCACACTGGGATGATCCCCAACCTCCCTAGTGTATCCCGATCAATTTTCAGCCCACAGCATGCCCAAACCCCGGGCCCACCGCCGAAACTGTGGGATATAGCTCACCGATTTGGATAGAAATTGTCCCGTTCGCGCCGTTTTACCCGTTTGTCCACCCAAATGACCACAGAAAATTAAATGGACCTCACTAGGATGACCCCTAACCTCCTTGGCATGTCCTGATTGATTTTTAGCCTACAGCACGCCCGGACCCCAGGTCCACCCCTAAAACTGTAGGCTATGGAATACCGATTTGGCCTGAAAATACCCAGTTAACGTCGTTTTGCCCGTTTGTCCACTCAAATGGCCACGAAAGTTTAAACAGACCACACTGGGATGATCCCCAACCTCTCTGGCATGCCTTAGTCAATTTTTTGCCCACAGCATGCCTGGACCCCGAGCCCACCCCGAAACCGTGGGCTATCGCACACCAATTTAGCCTAAAAATGCCCCGTTCATGTCGTTACGCCCATTTGTCCACCCAAATGGCCACAAAAAATCAAGCGCACCACAATTGGATGATCCCCAACCTCTTTGGCAAGTCCCGATCAATTTTTGGCCCACATCACGTCCAAACCCCGGTCCGACCCCCAAAATAGTAGGCTATAGCACACCAATTTGGCTTGAAAATGCCTCATTTGCGCCGCTTCGCCCGTTTGTCAACCCAAATAGCCACAAAAAATTGAATGGACCACACTATGACGATCCCCAACCTCCCTGGTACGCCTCGATTGATTTTTTGCCTACGCACACCTGGACCCTGGGTCCACCCCTAAAACCGTAGGCTATAGCACACCGATTTGGCCCGAAAATTACCCGTTCGCGCTGTTTTTCTCGTTTGTCCACCCAAATGGCTACGAGAAATTAAACAGACCACAGTAGGATGATCCCAACCATCCTAGCACATCGCGGTCAATTTTGGGCCCACAGAATACTTGAACCCCTGGCCCACCTCCGAAATCGTTGGCTACAGCACATCGATTTGGCCCAAAAATGCCGCATTCTTGCAATTTCGCCCATTTATCCACCCTAATGGCTACGAAAAATTAAACGGATCAATTTTTAGCCCACAAAACACCCAAATCCTAGGCCCACACCCAAAACCATAGGCTATAGCACACCGATTTTGCCCAAAAATGGCTTGTTTGCGCTATTTCGCCCGTTTTTTCACCCAAATTGCCATGAAAAATTAAACAGACCACACTGGGACGATCCTAAACCTCCTAGGCATGCCCCAATAGATTTTCAGCCCACAACACGCACGGACCCTAGGCCCACACCCGAAACCATAGGCTATAGCACACCGATTTAGCCCAAAAATGCCCCATTCACACAGTTTCGCCCATTTATCCACCCAAATGGCGCAGAAAAATTAAATGAACCATACTGGGATGATCTCTAACCTCCCTGGCATGCCCCGATCAATTTTCAGCCTACAGCACACCCAGACCTCGGGCCCACACCTGAAACCATAGGCTATAGTACAACGATTTTGCCGAAAAATGCCCCGTTCGTGCCATTTTGCCCGTTGGTCACTCAAATGGCCACAAAAAATTAAACGGACCAAACTATAATGATCCCCAACCTCCCTGGCATGCCCCAATCAATTTTCGTCCAACAACACGCTTGAACCCTGGGTCCACCCCTAAAACCGTGGGCTATAGTACAACAATTTAGCCAAAAAAATGCCCCGTTCATGCCGTTTTGACCATTAGTCTACCCAAATGGTTACAAAATTTAAACGGACCACACTAGGATGATCCCTAACCTCCCTGACATGCCCCGATCAATTTTTAGCCCACAGTAAACCCGGACCCGTAGCCCACCCCTAAAACCTTGAGATATGGCACACCGATTTGTCTCGAAAATTCCCCATTTACACTATTTCACCCGTTTGTCCATCTAAATGGCCACGAAGATATAAATGGACCACATTTGTACAATTCTCAACATCTCTGGCATGCCGCGATCGATTTTTAACCTACAACACGCCCGGACCCCGGGCTTAACCCTGAAACCGTGGGCTATAACATACTGATTTAGCCAAATAACACCGCGTTCATGTTGTTTTACCTGTTTATCCACCCAAATAGCCACAAAAAATTAAATGGACCACACTGGGATGATCCCTAACCTCCCTGGCAAGCCCTGATCAATTTTTAGCCCTCAGTACGCTCGGGCCCTAGGTCCACCCCCAATACCGTGGGCTATAGCACACCGATTTGGCCTGAAAATTCCTCGTTCGCACCGTTTCACCCATTTGTTCACCTAAATAGCCATAAATATTTAAGCGGACCAAACTGGGATGATCCCCAACCTTCCTGGAATACTCCATATGATTTTTGGCCTATAACAAGCTCGGACCCTAGGCCCACCCCCAAAATCATAGGCTATAGCACATCGATTTGGCCCAAAAATGCCCCATTCATGTCGTTTAGCCTGTTTGTCCACCAAATGGCCAAAAAAATTAAACAGACCACACTAGGGTGATCCCCAACCTCCCTAGCATGCCTCACTCGATTTTCCTCACACAGCATGCTCGAACCTCGGGTGCACCCCCAAAACCGTAGGCTAAAGCACACTGATTTAGCTCGAAAATGCCCTGTTCATGCTATTTTGCATGTTTGTCCGCCTAAATAGCCACAAATATTTAAAAAGACCACACAGGGACTATCCCCAACCTGCCTAGCACACCCCGGTCAATTTTCGGCCCATAGCACGGCCGGACCCTGGACTCACCCCCAAAACTGAGGGCTATAGCACATCGATTTTTCCTGAAAATGCTCAATTTGCGCAGTTTTGCCCATTTATCCACCCAAATAGCCACGATAAATTAAACGGACCATACTGGGAAGATCCATAACCTTCCTGGCATGCACCGATCAATTTTTGACCTACAGCATGCCCAAACCTCAGGCCCACCCCTTAAACCGGGGGCTATAGCGCATTAATTTGCCCTAAAAATACCCCGTTCACGCTGTTTCACTCGTTTGTCATCCCAAATGGCTACGAAAAATTAAACGGACCACACTGGGATGATCCCCAACCTCCCTGGCATGCCTCAATTGATTTTCACCCTATAGAACGCCCGGACCCCTGTCCCACCCTCGAAACCATTAGCTATAGCATATCGAATTAGCCTAAAAATGCCCCATTCATGTGGTTTTACTCGTTTGTCCACCAAATAGCCACAAAAAATTAAAATGGACCACACTGGGATGATCCCCAACCTCCCTGGCACACAACCGATTAATTTTTGGCCTACACATGTCCGGACCCCGGGCCCACCCTCAAAACTGTGGACATAGCACACCGATTTGGATAAAAAATGGCCTGTTTGCACCGTTTTACTCTTTTGTCCACCCAAATGGCCACAAGAAATTAAACGAACCACACTGGGATAATCGTAACCTCTCTAGCATGTTTCGATCAATTTTTGGCCCACAACACACCAGAACCCCGGGCCTACCCCTGAAACCATGGGCTATAGCACATCAATTTGGCCTGAAAATGCCTCGTTTGCGTCGTTTTGCCTGTTTGTCCACCCAAATGGCCATAAAAATTTAAACGGACCACACTAGAACGATCCCCAACCTCCCTGAAAGGCCCGGTCGATTTTCAGCCCACAGTATAGCCAAACCCAGAGCCCACCCCCAAAACCGTGGGTTATAGCACACCAATTTAGCCTGAAAAATCCTCTTTCACGTCGTTTCGCCCATTTGTCCAGCCAAATGGCCACAAAAAATTAAATGGACCACACTTGGATGATCCCCAACATCCCCAACACAACTCGGTCAATTTTTGGCCTACAGCACATCGGGACTACCCCTAAAACCGTGGGCTATAACACACTGATTTGGCTTGAAAATGCCCCGTTAGCGCCATTTAGCCCGTTTGTCCACCCAAGTGGCCATTAAATTTAAACGGACAATACTAGCCCAATCCCTAACCTCCCTGAAATGCCCCAGATGATTTTTGTCCATAGAAAGCCCGGAACCAGGGCCCACCCCCAAAACCGTGGGCTATAGCACATCGATTTAGCCCAAAAATGCCCCATTCGCATTGTTTCGCCCGTTTGTCCAACAAAATGGCCACAAAAAATTAAACGGACCATACTAGAATGATCCTCAACCTCCCTGGCATGCCTCGGTCAATTTTTGGCCCACAGCACGCTCGAATACCTAGCCTACCCCCAAAATGGTGGGCTATAGTACACTGATTTGGCTCAAAAATGCCTCGTTTACGCTATTTTACCTTTTTGTCCACCCAAATGGCTATAAAATTTTAGACGAACCACACTAGGATGATCCCGAACCTCCCTAGCATGCCCCGATCGATTTTTGGCCCACAGCATGCCTAGACCCAGGGACTACCTGCAAAACATGGGCTATAGCACACCAATTTTGTTCGAAAATGCCCCGTTCGTGCTGTTTCGCCCGTTTGTCCATCCAAATGGCCACGAAAAATTAAATGGACCATACTGGGAAGATCCCCAACCTCCCTGGCATTCTCTGGTTAATTTTTCACTTACAGCACGCCCAGACTGATCATGGGCTATAGCACACTGATTTAGTCCAAAAATGCCTCGTTAACGCCGTTTAGCCCGTTTGTACACCCAAATGGCCATAAGAAATTAAATGGACCACACTGATCCCAACCTCCCTCGCATGCCCCAATCGATTTTTGGCCCACAACATGCCCGGACCCCTTGCCCACCCCCAAAACTATTGGCTATAGCACATCGATTTGGCCCAAAAATGCCCCATTTGTGCTGTTTTGCTAGTTTGTCCACCCAAATGGCCACAAAAATTTAAATGGACCACACTGGGATGATCCCCAACCTCCCTAGCATGCCTCAATCAATTTTCAGCCTACGGTACTCTTGAACCTCGGGTCCACCCCTGAAACGGTTGGGTATAGCACACCGATTTTGTCCGAAAATGCCCTGTTCATGCCGTTTTGCCCATTTGTCCACCCAAATGGCCATAAAAAATTAAACGAACGACAATGGGACGTCCCCAACCTTAATGACACGCCCCAATCGATTTTTGACCTATTACACGCCCAGACCCCAGGCCCACCCCCAAAATCGTGGGCAATGGCACACCGATTTGGCTAGAAAATACACCGTCCACACCATTTTGCCCGTTTATCCAACCAAATTGCCACCAAAAAATAAACAGATCATACTAGGATGATCCCCAACCTCCCTAGCATGCCCCAATCGATTTTCGACCAACAGCATGCCCGAACCCTGGCCCCACCCCAAAAACCCTAGGCTATAGTACACTGATTTGGCTCGAAAGTGCCCCGTTCTCACCTTTTCGCCCGCTTGTCCATCCATATGGCCAAGAAAATTAAAACGTACCATACTCGATCAATCCCGAACCTCCTTGGCATACCCCAATCAATTTTTGGCCCACAGCACACCCGAAACCTGGGCCCACCCCCAAAACCGTGAGCTATAGCATACCGATTTAGCTCGAAAATGCACCATTTGCGACGTTTTGCCCGTGTGTCAAACCAAATGGCCTCAAAAAATTAAACTGAACATACTAGGATAATCCCCAACCTCTCTGGCATGGCCCGATCAATTTTTGGCCCACAGCTTGCTCGAACCCCGAGCCCACCCCAAACACCCTGGGCTATAACACATCGATTTGACCTGAAAATGCCCCGTTTACGCCGTTTTGCCCATTTGTCCACCCAAATAGAAAAGAAAATTTAAACTGACCATGCTCGGACGATCCCCAACCTCCCTGGCACACCCTGGTCGAATTTCATACCATAGCACGCCTGGACCCCGGGACCACCCCCAAAATCATAGGCTATAGCACACCGATTTAGCTCGTTTGTCCACCCAAATGGCCACGAAAAATTTAACGGACCATACTAGGACGATTCCCAACCTTCGTCGCATGCACCGATCGATTTTTAGCCTGCAGCACGCTCGAACCCTGGGCCCACCTCCAAAACCGTGTGCTATAGCACACCAATTTGGCCCAAAAATGTGTCGTTCACATTATTTCGCTTGTTTGTCCACCCAAATGGCCACGAAAATTTAAAAAGACCACGCTGGGATAATCTCCAATATCCTTAGCATGCCTAGATAAATTTTTGGCCCATGACAATCCGAACTCGGGGCCCATCCCTAAAACGGTGGGCTATAGCACACTGATTTTGCCCGAAAATGACCCGTTAATGCTTTTTTGCCCGTTTGTCCACCCAAATTCCCATGAAAATTTAAATTGATCACACTAGGACGATTCCCAACCTCCCTGGCATGGTCCAGTCAATTTTTGGACTATTATATGCTCGGACCCAGGCACACCCCTAAAACCGTAGGCTATAGCACACCGATTTGGATCAAAAATACCCCGTTCATGCCGTTTTGCCAATTTGTCCATCCAAATGGCCATGAAAATTTAAACGGACCACACTGGGATGATCCCCAACCTTCCTAGCATGCCCCGATCGATTTTTGGCTTATTAGAACCTCGGACCCCTGGCCCTTCCCCAAAATTGTGGGCTATAGCACACCGATTTGGCCCAAATATACCCCGTTCGTGCTGTTTTGCCCGTTTGTCCACCCAAATAGCCACGAAAATTTAAACGAATCATACTAGGACGATCCCCAGCCTTCCTAGCATACTCTGATTAATATTTGGCCCACAGCAAGCCCGGACCCTAGGACCACCCTCGAAATCGTGAGCTATAGCACATCGATTTGGCCTGAAAATGCACCGTTCGCGTTGTTTCGCCCGTTTGTCCAATCAAATGGCCACAAAAAATTAAACGGACCATACTAGGATGATCCAACCTCCCTGGCATGCCTTGATAGATTTTCGACCCATGGAATGCTTAAACCCTGGGCCCATCCCAAAAAACCTGGGTTATAGTACACCGATTTGGCCTAAAAATACCCTGTTTGCGTCGTTTCGCTCGTTTGTACACCCAAATGGCAAGGAAAATTTAAACAGACCATACTCAAATGATACCTAACCTCCCCGGCATGCACCGATTAATTTTTTGCCCACAGCACACCCGGACCCCGAGCCAACCCCTAAAACCATGGGCAATAGTACACCGATTTGGCCCGAAAATGCCCCATTCACGCCGTTTCACTTGTTTGTCAACCCAAATAGCCACGAAAATTTAAAAGAACCATACTGGGCTGATCCCCAATCTCTCTGGCATGCCCTGGTTAATTTTTGGCCCATAGAACGCCCGAACCTTAGGCCCACCCATGAAATCGTGAGCTATAGCACATCGATGTAGCCCGAAAATACACCGTTCATGCCGTTTTACCCGTTTGTCAAACCAAATAGCCACAAAAAATTAAACGAACCATACTAGGATGATCCCTAACCTCCCTGGCATTCCTTGATTGATTTTCAGCCCACTGCATGCCCGAACCCTAGGCCCACCCTAAAAACCCTTTGCTATAGTACACCAATTTGACCCGAAAATGCCCCGTTCATGCCGTTTCGCCCATTTGTCCACCCAAATGGCCATGAAAATTTAAACGGACCATACTCGGACGATCCCCAAACTCCCTGACACACCCTGGTCGATTTTCGTCCCACAGCACGCCTGGAACCCGGGACCACCCCTAAAATCGTGGGCTATAGCACATTGATTTGGCCCGAAAATGCCCTGTTCGCGCCGGTTCACCCGTTTGTCCACCCAAATGGCCACGAAAAATTAAAAAGACTATATTGGGACGATACTCAACCTCCCTGGCACGCCCCAGTTAATTTTTGGCCCAGAACACGTGGGGACCCTGAGTCCACCTCTGAAACCATGGGCTAGCACATTGATTTGGCTCAAAAATGTCTCGTTCGCACTGTTTCACTTGTTTTTCCACCCAAATAGCCACGAAAAATTAAAGGACAACACTGGGACCATCCCCAACCTACCTGGCAGGCCCCGATTAATTTTTGGCCTACAGCACACCTATAACTTGGGCCCACCCCCAAAATCGTTGGCTATAGAACACCGATTTGGCACAAAAATGCCTCGTTCGTGTCGTTTCACCCGTTTGTCCACCCAAATGGCCATAAAAATTACATTGACCACACTTGGATGATCTCCAATATCTCCGGCACACCACGGTCGATTTTCGACCAACTGTACGCCTGGACCTCGGGCCTACCCCAAAAACCATGGGCTATAGCGCACCGATTTGGCCTAAAAATACCCCGTTCGTGTCGTTTCTCCCCTTTGACCACCAAAATGGCCATGAAAAATTAAATGGACCACACTGATCCCAACCTGCCTCGCATGCCCCAATCGATTTTTTGCCTACAACACGCCTGGACCCCTTGCCCAACCCCGACACTATTGGCTATAGCACATCAATTTGGCCCGAAAATGCCCCGTTTGCGCTATTTTGCCAGTTTGTCCACCCAAATTGCCACGAAAGTTTAAACGGACCACACTAGGATGATCCCCAACCTCCCTAGCATGCCCCGATCAATTTTCAACCCACGGTACTCCTAAACCTTAGGCCCACCCCTGAAACGGTTGGCTATAGCACATCGATTTTGTCCGAAAATGCCCTGTTCATGCCGTTTTGCCCATTTATCCACCTAAATGGCCATGAAAAACTAAACGGACCACAATGGAACGTCCCCAACCTCCCTGACATGCCCCAATCGATTTATGACCCATTACACGGCCAGACCCCAGGCCCACCCCAAAAACCATAAGCAATAGCACACCGATTTAGCCTGAAAATGCCCCGTTCACGCCGTTTCGCCCGTTTGTCCACCCAAATAGCCACAAAAATTTAAACGGACCACACTGGGGTGATCCTCAACCTTTCTGGCACACCCAGATCGATTTTCAGCCCACAGCACACCCGGACCCCAGGACCATCCCCAAAATCATGAGCCATAGCACACCGATTTGACCTGAAAATGCCCCGTTTGGACCATTTCACCCGTTTGTCCACCCAAATGGCCACGAAGAGTTCAACAAACAAAACTGAGATGATCCTAAACCTCTCTGGCGTGCCTTGATCAATTTTTACCCCATAGAACATCCATACGCCGAACCCACCCCTGAAACCGTGAGTAATATCACACTGATTTGGCTTGAAAATACACCGTCTACACCATTTTGCCCGTTTAACCAAATTGCCATAAAAAAATAAATAGATCATACTAGGATGATCCCTAACCTCCCTGGCAGGCCCCAATAGAATTTTGACCAACAGCATGCTCGAACACTGGCCCCACCCCAAAAACCCTAGGCTATAGTACACAGATTTGGCTCTAAAGTGCCCCGTTCGCACCGTTTCGCCCTCTGGTCCATCCATATGGCCAAGAAAATTAAAACGGACCATACTCGATCGATCCTGAACCTCCCTGGCATACCCCAATCAATTTTTGGCCCACAGCAAACCTGAAACCCGGTCCCACCCCCAAAACCGTGAGCTATAGCATACCAATTTAGCCCGAAAATGCACCGTTCGCGATGTTTTGCCAGTCTGTCCAACCAAATGGCCTCAAAAAATTAAACTGAACATACTAGGATAATCCCCAACCTCCCTGGCATGGACCGATCAATTTTTGGCCCACAACTTACCCAAACCCCGAGCCCACCCCAAATACCCTGGGCTATAACACATCGATTTGACCCAAAAATGCCCCATTTATGCCGTTTTGCCCATTTGTCCACACAAATGGACAAGAAAATTTAAACTGACCATACTCGGACGATCCCCAACCTCCCTCGCACACCCTGGTCGATTTTCGTACCATAGCACGCCTAGACCCCGGGACCACCCACGAAACCGTGGGCTATAGCACACCGATTTGGCCCGAAAATGCCCCATTCATGTGGTTTCGCCCGTTTGTCCACCCAAATGGCCATGAAAAATTTAACGGACCACACTGGGATGATTCCCAACCTCCGTGGCATGCACCGATTGATTTTTGGCCCGCAGCACGCCCGAACCCCGAGCCCACCTCTAAAATCGTGTGCTATAGCACACCGATTTAGCCCGAAAATGTGTCATTTGTATCGTTTTGCCCGTTTGTCCACCCAAATAGCCACAAAAATTTAAACGGACCATGCTGGGATAATCCTCAATCTCCCTAGAATGCCTTGATCGTTTTTTGACCAATAACAAACCTGAACCTCGGGCCCACCCCTAAAATGGTGGGCTATAGCACACCGATTTTGCTCGAAAATGCCCCGTTAATGCTTTTTTGCCTATTTATCCGCCCAAATGCCCATGAAAATTTAAACGGATCACACTAGGACGATCCCCAACCTCCCTGGCATGGTCCGGTCAATTTTGGATTATTACACGCCCGGACCCAGGCACACCACCAAAACCGCGGGCTATAGCACACCGATTTGGATCAAAAATACACCGTTCATGCTGTTTATCCAATTTGTCCACCCAAATGGCCATGAAAATTTAAACGGACCACACTAGGATGATCCCCAACCTCCCTGGCATTCCCCGATCAATTTTTGGCCTATTACAACCTCGGACCCCTGGCCCTCCCCCAAATTTGTAGGCTATAGCACACGGATTTGGCCCAAAAATACCCCGTTCGTGCTGTTATGCCCGTTTGTCAACCCAAATGGACAAGAAAATTTAAACTGACCATACTCGGACGATCCCCAACTTCCCTGGCACACCCTGGTCAATTTTCGTACCATAGCACGCCTGGACCCCGGGACCACCCCCAAAACCGTGGGTTATAGCACACCAATTTAGCCCGAAAATGCCCCATTTGTGTGGTTTCGCCCATTTGTCCACCCAAATGGACACAAAAAATCTAACGGACCACACTGGGATGATTCCCAACCTCCGTGGCATGCACCGATCGATTTTTGGCCCGCAGCACACCCGGACCCCAGGCCCACCTCTAAAATCGTGTGCTATAGCACACCGATTTAGCTTGAAAATGTGTCGTTCGCATTATTTCGCCCGTTTGTCCACCCAAATAGCCATGAAAATTTAAACGGATCACGCTGGGATAATCCCCAATCTCCTTAGCATGCCTCGATCAATTTTTGGCCCACAACAATCCCTAAACGCGCCCCACCGCTAAAACGGTGGGCTATAGCACACCAATTTTGCCCGAAAATGCCCCGTTAATACTTTTTTGCCCGTTTGTCCGCCCAAATGCCCATGAAAATTTAAACGAATCACACTAGGACGATCCTCAACCTCCCTGGCATGGTCCGATCGATTTTTGGACTACTACACGCTCGGACCCAGGCACACCCCCAAAATCGTAGGCTATAGCACACCGATTTGGATCAAAAATACCCCGTTCATGCCGTTTTGCTAATTTGTCCACCCAAATGGCCATGAAAATTTAAATGGACCACACTGGGATGATCCCCAACCTCCCTGGCATACCCCGATCAATTTTTGGCCTATTACAACCCCGTACCCCTGGCCACCCCCAAAATTGTGGCCTATAGCACACCGATTTGGCCCAAATATACCCCGTTCGCACAGTTTTGCCTGTTTGTCCACCCAAATAGCCACAAAAATTTAAATAGATCATACTGGGATGATTCCCAACCTTCCTGGCATGATCCGATTAATTTTCAACCCACAGCACGCCCGGACCCTAGGCCCACCCCCAAAATCGTGAGCTATAGCACATTGATTTGGCCTAAAAATGCACCGTTCGCGCTGTTTCGCCCGTTTGTCCAATCAAATGGCCACAAAAAATTAAACGGACCATCCTAGGATGATCCAACCTCCATAGCATGCCTCGATAGATTTTTGACCCATGGCATGCCTGAATCTTGGGCCCATCCCAAAAAACCTGGGCTTTAGTACACCGATTTGGACTAAAATTACCCCGTTTGCGTCGTTTCGCCCGTTTGTACACCCAAATGGCTATGAAAATTTAAACGAACCATACTCGAATGATCCCTAACCTCCCCGGCATGCACCGATCAATTTTTGGCCCACAGCACACCCGGACCCCGAGCCCACCCCTAAAACCTGGGCAATAGTACACCGATTTGGCCCGAAAATTCCCCATTCACGCCGTTTCACCCATTTGTTCACCTAAATAGCCACAAAAATTTAAACGGACTATACTGGGCTGATCCCCAATCTCTCTGGCATGCCCTGGTTAATTTTTGGCCCACAGCACGCCCGAACCCTGGGCCCACCCATGAAATCATGAGCTATAGCACACCGATGTATCTCGAAAATGCACCGTTCGTGCTATTTCGCTCATTTTTCCAAACAAATAGCCAGAAAAAATTAAACGGACCATACTAAGATGATCCCTAACTTCCCTGGCATTCCTCGATTGATTTTCAGCCCACTGTATGCTCGAACCCTGGGCCCACCTTAAAAACCCTTGGCTATAGTACACCGATTTGACCTGAGAATGCCCCGTTCACATCGTTTCGCACATTTGTCCACCCAAATGGCCAAGAAAATTTAAACGGACCATACTCGGACGATCTCCAAACTCCCTGGCACACCCCTGTCGATTTCATCCCACAGCACGCCTGGACCCCGGGACCACCCCTAAAATCATGGGCTATAGCACACTGATTTAGCCCAAAAATGCCTTGTTCGCGCCGGTTCACCCGTTTGTCCACCCAAATGGCCACAAAAAATTAAACGGACTACATTGGGATGAACACGCAAGGACCCTGAGCCCACCTCTGAAATCGTGGGCTAGCACACCGATTTGGCTCAAAAATGCCTCGTTCGCGCTGTTTCGCTTGTTTGTCCACCCAAATGGCCATGAAAAATTAAACGGACCACACTAGGACCATCCCCAACCTACCTGGCAGGCCCCTATTAATTTTTGGCCCACAGCACACCTAGAATTTGGGCCCACCCCCAAAATTGTTGGCTATAGCACACTGATTTGGCACAAAAATGCCTCATTCGCGCCGTTTCACCCGTTTGTCCACCCAAATGGCTATAAAAATTACATGGACCACACTTGGATGATCCCCAACATCTCCAGCATACCTCGGTCAATTTTCGACCAATCGCACGCCTGGACCTCGGGCCTACCCCAAAAACCATGGGCTATAGCACACCGATTTGGCCTAAAAATACCCGTTCGTGCCGTTTCTCCCCTTTGTCTACCCAAATGTCCACAAAAATTTAAACGAACCATACTGGCACAATTCCCAATCCCCTGCAATGCCCCACATGATTTTTTGTTATAATAAGCCCGGACCCCGGGCCCACCCCTAAAATCGTGGGTTATAGCATACCGATTTGGCCCGAAAACATCCCATTCGCATCATTTAACCCGTTTGTCCATAAAAATGGCCACAAAAAATTAAACGAACCATACTAGGATGATCCCCAACCTCCATGTCATGCCTCGATCAATTTTCAACACACAACACGTTCGTACCCCAGTCCCACCCCCAAAACCGTAGGCTATAGAACACCGATTTGGCTAAAAAAAGCCCCATTCGCGCCATTTCTCCCGTTTGTCACCCAAATAGCCACAAAAATTTAAACGAACCACAATAGGATAATCCCCAACCACCCATGCACGCCTCGATCGATTTTTGGCTCACAGCACGCTTGGACTCTGGGTTCACCTGCTAAATCGTGGCCTATAACAAACCGATTTTGCCTGAAAATGCCTCATTCGCACCGTTTTGCCTGTTTGTCCACCCAAATAGCCATGAAAAATTAAATGGACCATACAGGAAGATCCCCAACCTTCCTGGCATGCTCTGGTCAATTTTTGGCCTACAGCACACCCGGACCCCGGACCCACACCCAGAATCTTAGGCTATAGCATATCAATTTAGCTCAAAAATGCCTCGTACACGCCGTTTCGCCCATTTGTCCATCCAAATAGCCACGAAAAATTAAATGGACCATATTGATCCCAACCTCCCTCACATACCCCAATTGATTTTTGGCCCACAGCGCGCCCAGACCCCTGGCCCACCCCCAAAACTATTGGCTATAGCACGCCGATTTGGCCCGAAAATGCCTCGTTCGCGCAGTTTCACCCGTTTGTCTAACCAAATGGCCACAAAAAACTAAACAAACCACACTGGGATGATCCCCAACCTCCCTGGCACGCCCCGATCGATTTTTATCCTGCAGCATGCCCGAACCCTGAGCCCACTCCCGAAATCATGGGCAATAGCTCACCGATTTGGCCCAAAAATGCATCATTCGCACTGTTTCGCCTGTTTACCTGCCCAAATCGCCATGAAAATTTAAACAGACCACACTTAGATGATCCTCAACCTCCCTAGCATGCCTCGATTGATTTTCAGCCCACAGCACGCCCAGACCCCGGGCCCACCCCTTAAACCGTGGGATATAGCACACCGACTTCTACAAAAAATACCTCGTTCATGCCATTTCACCCGTTTGTCCACCTAAATGGCTACGAAAAATTAAACGGACAACATTGGGATGATCCCAAACCTCCTTGGCAGGCCCCGACTGATTTTTGGCCAACAGCACACCCGGACCTTAGTCCCACCCCCAAAATCGTGTGCTATAGCACACCGATTTTGCCCAAAAATGCCCCGTTTGCGCTGTTTCACCCGTTTGTCCACCCAAACACTCAAAATTAAAAGGATCATACTAGGATAATCCACAACCTACTTCATGTGCCCAGATCAATTTTTGTCATACAGCACGCCCAGACACCGGGCCCACCCCTAAAATCATGGGCTATAGCACATCGATTTGGCCCGAAAATGCCCCTTTTGCATCATTACGCCTGTTTGTCAATCCAAATGGCCACAAAAATTTAGACGGACCATACTAGGATGATCCCCAACCTCCCTGGTATGCCCCGATCAATTTTTGGCCCACATCATGCCCGGACCCCAGGCCCACCCCCAAAATCGTGGGCTATAGCACACCGATTTTGCCTAATAATGCCCCGTTTATGCTATTTCCCGTGTTTGTCCACCCAAATGGCCTCAAAAAATTAAACGGACCATACTGGGATGATCCTCAACCCTCCTGGCATGCCCCGATCGATTTTTGGCCCATAGCACGCCCGGACCCTGGGCCCACCCCAAAACCGTAGGCTATAGCACACCGATTTGGCCCAAAAATCCCCCGTTCGTGTTGTTTCGCCCATTTGTCCACCCAAATAGCCATGAAAAAAATAAACGAACCATATTAGAACAATTCCCAACCTCCCTGGCATGCCACGATCAATTTTCAGCCCTCAGCACGCCCGGACCCCTGGCCAACCCCCAATATCGTTAGCTATAGCACACCGATTTGGCCAAAAAATACCTCGTTGATGTAGTTTTGACTATTTGTCCACCCAAATAGCCACAAAAAATTAAACAGATCATACTGGGATGATCCCCAATCTCCCTGGCATGCTTCATTCAATTTTCACCCCGCAGCATGCCTGGAATCCAGGTCCACCCCCAAAATCGTGGGCTATAGCACACCTATTTAGCTCGAAAATGTCCCATTTGCGCTGTTTCGCCTGTTTGTCCACACAAATGACCACAAAAATTTAAACAGAGCACACTGGGATGATCCCCAACCTCCCTAACACGCCCCAATCTATTTTTGACCCAGGACACTCCCAAACCTCAGGCCCACCCCCAAAACGGTGGGCTATAGCACACCTATTTTGCCCGAAAATGCCCTGTTCGCCCCGTTTTGCCCATTTGTAAACCCAAATGGCCATGAAAATTTCAACAGACCACATTGGGACATCCCCAACCTCCCTGATATGCCCGAATCAATTTTCGGCCTATTACACGCTCGGACCCTAGGCCCTCCCCCAAAACTGTGGGCTATAGCATACTGATTTAGCTCAAAAAATGCCTCGTTCGTATCGTTTTGCCCGTTTATCCACCCAAATAGCCATGAAAATTTAAACGGATCACAGTGTGATGATCCCTAACCTTTTTGGCATTCCTTGATGTATTATTATCCCACAGCGCACCCGGACCTCGGGCCCACCCCCAAAATCATGAGCTATAGCACACGGAGTAGGCCTGAAAATGCCCTGTTTAGTTCGTTTCGCCCATTTGTCCACCCAAATAGCCAAGAAAAATTCAACGGACCACACTAAGATGATCCCAAACCTCCCTAGCATGCCCTGGTCAATTTTTAGCCCACAAAATGCCTAAACCCCGGCCCCACCCCTAAAATCATGAGTAATAGCCCACCGATTTGGCTTGAAAATGCACCGTTCATGCCATTTTGTCCGTTTGTCCAATCAAATGGCCACAAAAATTTAAATGAACCACACTAGGATGATCCACAACTTCCCTGGCATTCCCAGGTTTATTTTTAGCCCACAGCACACCCGGACTCTGGGTCTACCCCTAAAACCATAGGCTATAGCACACCGATTTGGCTCAAAAATGCCCCGTTAGTGTTGTTTTGCCCATTTGTCCACCTAAATAGCCACAAAAAATTAAATGAACCACACTAGGATGATCCCCAACCTCCTTGGTATGCCTCGATCGATTATCAGCCTACAGCACACTCTGACACCTGGCCCACCCCTAAAACTGTTGGCTACAGCATACCAATTTGGCCCGAAAATGTCCCATTCATGCAGTTTGGCCCGTCTGTCTACCCAAATGGCCAGGAAAAATTAAACGAACTGTAGTGGGATGATCCCCAACCTCCCTGGCATGCCCAGGTCAATTTTCATCCCACAGCACGCACGGACCTCGGGCCCACCCCTAAAACCGTGGGCTATATCACACCGATTTGGTTCAAAAATGCCCCCATTCGCGCTATTTCCTCTTTTTGTTCGCCCAAATGGACACAAAAATTTAAACGAACAATACTGGAATGATCCCCAACCTCCCTAGCATGCCCCGATGAATTTTTTGCCCATATCATGCCTGGACCCCAGCCCAACCCGCCCAACCCCGTAATCGTGAGCTATAGCACACTGATTTGGCTTGAAAATGCCCCATTCGTGCAGTTTCGCCCGTTTGTCCACAAAAATAGCCACAAAAAATTAAAAGGACCATACTAGGATGATCCCTAACCTCCATGACATGCCTCGGTCAATTTTCGGCCCACAGCACGCTCGGACCCCAGGGCCACCCCCAAAACCGTGGGCTATAGCACACTGATTTTTGCTAAAACATCCCCTGCTCGCGCCGTTTGACCCGTTTGTCCACCCAAATGGCCACAAAAATTTAAATGACCACACTGAGATGATCCCCAACCTCCCTAGCATGCCCCAATTAATTTTTTGCCCACAGCACGCCTGCACCCTGGGTCCACCTGCGAAACCGCCGGCTATAGCACACTAATTTCGCCCGAAAATATGCCGTTCACATCATTTCGCCCATTTGTCAACTCAAATAGCCATGAAAAATTAAAAGGACCATACTTGGAAGATCCCCAACCTCCCTGGCATGCTCTGGTTAATTTTTAGCCTACAGAACGCTCGAACCCCAAACCCACCCCCAAAATCATAGCCTATAGCACATCGATTTAGCCCAAAAATGCCCCGTTCACGCCGTTATGCCCGTTGGTCCACCCAACCTTCTTCATATGCCCTGATTGATTTTCAGCCCATAGCACACCCGGACCCCTAGCCCACCCCCAAAACTGTAGGTTATAGCACATCGTTTTGGCCTTAAGATGCCCCATTCGCGCAGTTTCACTCGTTTGTCCACCAAAATGCCTAGGAAAATTGAACGGACCATACGGGGATGATCCTCAACCTCCCTGGCACGCCTCGGTCTATTTTTGGCTGGCAGTAATCCCACCGTAGGCAATAGCATACCGATTTGGCCTGATAATGCCCCATTCGCGCCGTTTTGACCATTTTGCTACCCAAAGGGCCATGAAAACTTAAACAGACCACACTTTGATGATCCCCAACCTCCATGGCATGCCTCTGTTGATTTTTTGCCCACAGCATGCCCTGAACCCGGGCCGATCCCCTAAATCGTGGGCTATACAACACGAATTTAAATAGAAAATGCCACGTTCGTGCCCTTTCGCCTGTTTGTCCACCCAAATGGCTATGAAAAATTAAACAGACCATACTAGGACGATCCCCAACCTCCCTGGCATGCCCCGATCAATTTTTAGCCAACAGCAATCCCGGACCTTAGGCCCACGCCCGAAATCGTGTGCTATAGCACACCTATTTGGCCCAAAAATATGCCTATCGTGCTGTGCACAAAAAATTAAAAAGACCATACTGGGATGATCTCCAACCTCCCTGGCATGCCCTGATTAATTTTCTGCTAGTAGCACGGCTAAACACTGGGCCCACCACCAAAACTGTGGGCTATTGCTCACCGATTTGGCCTGATAATACCCCGTTTGCATCATTTTGCCTGTTTATCCCACCAAATTTCCATGAAAATTTAAACGGACCACACTGGGATGATCCCCAACATCCCTAGGATGCCTCGATCAATTTTCGGCCAACATCACGCACGGACCCTGGGCCCACCCCCAAAACTGTGGGCTATGATATCGATTTTGCCCAAAAATACCCCATTTACGCCGTTTCGCCTGTTTGTCCTCCCAAATGGCCTGAAAATGCCCTGTTCGTGTAGTTTCACATGTTTGTCCACCCAAATGGCCAGGAAAAATTGAACGGACCATACTGGGATGAGCCTCAACCTCCCTGGCATACCCCGGTCTATTTTCGGCTGGCAGAATGCCCAAACCCCGAGCCCACTCTCAAAATCGTAGGCAATAGCACACCGATTTGGCCCGAAAATGCCCCATTCGTGCTGTTTTGCCCATTTTTCTACCCAAAAGGCCATGAAAACTTAAACAGACCACACTTGGATGATCCCCAACATCCCTGGTATGCCTCGATTGATTTTTGGCCAACAGCATGCCCGGACCCCGGGCCCACCCCCTAAATCGTGGGCTATAGCACACTGATTTGAACAAAAAATACCCCGTTCATGCCCTTTCGCCCGTTACTCCACCCAAATGGACATGAAAAATGAACCATACCAGGAAAATCTCCAACTTTCATGGCATACCTCGATCAATTTTCGGCCATCAGTATACCCGGACCCCTGACCCACCCCCTAAACCGTTGGCTATAACATACCAAATTGGCTTAAAAATGCCCCGTTCATGCGGTTTTACTCGTTTATCCATCCAAATGGCCACAAAAAATTAAACAGACCACACTGGGATGATTCCCAACCTCCCTGGCACACCCCGATTGATTTTTTGCCCACACACCTCTGGACCCCGGGCCCACCCCCAAAACTGTGGGCATAGCACACTAATTTGGACGAAAAATACCCTGTTTGCACCGTTTTACCCTTTTGTCCACCCAAATGGCCACAAGAAATTAAACGGACTATACTGGGATGATCCCAACCTCCCTGGCATATCCCGATCGATTTTTGGCCCACAACACACCCAAACCCCGGGCCTACCCCTGAAACCGTGGGCTATAGCACATCAATTTGGCCTGAAAATGCCTTGTTCACACCGTTTTGCCTGTTTGTCCACCCAAATGGCCACGAAAATTTAAACGGACTATACTAGAACGATCTCCAACCTCCCTAAAAGGCCCCAATCAATTTTCAGCCCACAGCATGCCCAAAATCAGAGCTCACCCCCAAAACCGTGGGTTATAGCACACCAATTTAGCTTGAAAATTCCCGTTCATGTCGTTTCGCCCTTTTGTCCAGCCAAATGGCCATGAAATATTAAATGGACCATACTTGGATGATCCCCAACATCTCCGACACAACTCAGTCAATTTTTGGCCTACAGCACACCAGGCCTAGCCCCAAAACCGTGGGCTATAACACACAGATTTAGCCTAAAAATGCCTCATTAGCGCCATTTAGCCCGTTTGTCCACCCACGTGGCCACAAAATTTAAACGGACAATACAGGCCCAATCCCTAACCTCCCTGGAATGCCCCAAATGATTTTTCTCCGTAGAAAGCCCGGAACTAGGCCCCCCCCAAAATCGTGGGCTATAGCACACCGATTTAGCCCAAAAAATCCCCATTCGCGTCGTTTAGCCCGTTTGTCCACCAAAATGGCCACAAAAAATTAAACAGACCATACTAGGATGATCCTTAACCTCTATGGCATGCCTCGGTCAATTTTTGGCCCATAGAATGCTCGGACCCCGGGCCCACCCCTAAAATCATGGGCTATAGTACATTGATATGGCTTGCAAATGCCCCATTTCCGCCGTTTTTCCCATTTGTCTACCCAAATGGCTATAAAATTTTAAACAAAACACACTGGGATGATCTCGAACCTTCTTAGCACGCTCCGATCAATTTTTGGCCCACAGCACGCCTGGACCCAGGGCCTACTTACGAAACCATGGGCTATAGCACACCGATTTTGCTCGAAAATGCTCCGTTCGCGCTATTTTGCCCGTTTGTCCACCCAAATGGCCACGAAAAATTAAATGGACCATACTGGGAAGATCCCCAACCCCACTGGCATGCTCTAGTCAATTTTTCACCTACAACACCCGGACCACAGATCCACCCCCAAAATCGTGAGCTATAGCACACTAATTTAGCCCAAAAATGCCTCGTTCACGCCGTTTCGCCCGTTTGTCCACCCAAATAGCCATGAAAAATTAAATAGACCACACTGATCCCAACCTCCCTCGCATGCCCCAATCGATTTTTGGCCCACAACACGCCCGGACCCCTTGCCCACCCCCAAAACTATTGGCTATAGCACATCAATTTGGCCCGAAAATGCCCTATTCGCGAAGTTTCACCCGTTTGTCCACCCAAATGGCCACAAAAAATTAAACGGACCACACTAGGATGATCCCCAACTTCCCTGGCACATCTCGACCAATTTTCGCCCCACAGCATGCCCAGACCCCGGACCCACTCCTAAAACCATGGGCAATTGCACACCGATTTAGCCCAAAAATGTCCCGTTCGCGCCATTTCACCCGTTTGTCATCCCAAATAGCCACAAAAATTTAAATAAACCATACTTGGATGATCCCCAACCTCCCTGGCACGGTTCGGTTGATTATTGGCCTACAGCACGCCCGGAATCTAGGCCCATCCCCTAAACCGTGGGCTATAGCACACCGATTTGGATAGAAAATGCCCAGTTCGTGCTGTTTTGCTCGTTTTTTCACCCAAATAGCTACGAAAAATTAAACGGACCACATTGAGACGATCCCCAACCTCCCTGGCAGACCCCGTTCAATTTTTGCCCCAAAGTACACCCGGACCCTAGGGCCGACCCCAAAACTATTTGCTATAACACACCGATTTGGCCCAAAAATGCCCCGTTCGCACCGTTTTGCCCGTTTGTCCACCCAAATAGCCACAAAAAATTAAAAGGACCATACTAGAATGATCCCCAATATCTTTGGCATGCCTCAGATTATTTTTGGCCAACAGCACACCTAGACACTGGGCCCACCCCAAAAACCCTGGGTTATAGCACACTAATTTGGCCCGAAAATGCTCATTTGCATTGTTTTGCCTGTTTGTCCACCCAAATAGCCACGAAAATTTAAACGGACCACACTGGGATGATCTCCAACCTTCTTGACATGCCCCGGTCAATTTTGGCCCATAGCATGCTCGGACCTAGGGCTAACCCCCAAAACCGTGTGCTATTGCACACCGATTTGGCCTAAAAATACACCGTTCACGACATTTCGCCCCTTTGTCCAACCTAATGGCCTCAAAAAATTAAACAAACCACATTGGGATAATCAAAAATCTCCCTGGTATGCTCCAATTAATTTTCGACCCTTAGCATGCCCGGACCCCTGGCCAACCCCTGAAACCGTTGGCTATAGCACACCAATTTGGCTCGAAAATACCCCGTTCACGCAGCTTCACCTGTTTGTCTACCCAAATGGCCACGAAAAATTAAACGTACCACACTGGGATGATCCCCAACCTCCCTAGCACACTCCAGTAGATATTTAGCCCGCAACACGCCCAGACCCCTGGCCCATCCCTAAAACCGTGGACTATAGCACACTGATTTAGCCCAAAAATGCCCCATTTGTGCTATTTTGCCAGTTTGTCCACCCAAATGGCCATGAAAATTTAAACGGACCACACTGGGATGATACCCAACCTCCCTAGCATGCCCCGATCAATTTTGGGCCCACGGTACTCTCGAACCTCGGACTCATCCCTGAAACGGTTGGCTATAGCACACTGATTTTGTCTGAAAATGCCCTGTTCGTGCCGTTTTGCCTATTTGTCCACCCAAATGGCCATGAAAAATTAAACGGACCATACTGGGATATCCCCAACCTCCCTGACATGCCCCAATCGATTTTTGACCCATTACACACCCAGACCCAGGCAATAGCACACAGATTTAGCTCAAAAATGCCCCGTTCGCGCCGTTTCGCCCGTTTGTCCATCCAAATAGCCACAAAAATTTAAACGAACCACACTGGGATGATCCTCAACCTTTCTGGCATATCCTGATCGATTTTTAGCCCATAGAAAACCTGGACCTTTGGCCCACCCCCAAAATCATGAGCCATAACACACCAATTTGACGTGAAAATGCTCCGTTCAGGCCATTTCGCCCATTTGTCCACCCAAATGGCCAAAAAGAGTTCAACGAACCACACTGAGATGATCCCAAACCTCTCTGGCATTCCCCGATCAATTTTTGACACATAGAACGCCCGTACCCCGAGCTCACCCCTGAAAACGTGAGCAATAGCACACCAATTTGGCTTGAAAATACACCGTCCGCACCGTTTTGCCCGTTTATCCAACCAAATGGCCACAAAAAAATAAACAGATCATACTAAGATGATCCCCAAGCTCCCTGGCATGCCCCAATCGATTTTTGACCAACAACATGCCCGAACCCTAGGCCCACCCCAAAAACCCTAGGCTATAGTACACCGATTTGGCTCAAAAGTGCCCCGTTCGCACCGTTTCGCTCGCTTGTCCATTCATATGGCCAAGAAAATTAAAACGAACCATACTCGATCGATCCCGAACCTCCCTAGCATACCCCAATCAATTTTTGGCCCACAGCACACCCAAAACCCGGGCCCACCAAAAAAAGTGTGAGCTATAGCATACCAATTTAGCTCGAAAATGCACCGTTCGCGACGTTTTGCCCGTGGTCCAACCAAATGGCCTCAAAAAATTAAACTGAATATACTAGGATAATCCGCAACCTCCCTGGTATGGCCCGATGAATTTTTGGCCCACAGCTTACCCGAACCCTGAGCCCACCCTAAACACCCTGGGCTATAGTACATCGATTTGACCCAAAAATGCCCCGTTTGCGCTGTTTCGCCCATTTGTCCACCCAAATGGACAAGAAAATTTAAACTAACCATACTCGGATGATCCTCAGCCTCCCTGGCACACCCTGGTCAATTTTTGTACCATAGCATGCCTGGACCCCGGGACCACCCCCGAAACCGTGGGCTATAGCATACCGATTTGGCTCAAAAATGCCCCATTCGTGTGGTTTTGCCCGTTTGTCCATCCAAATGGCCACAAAAAATTTAACGAACCACACTGGAACGATTCCCAACCTCCGTGGCATGCACCGATCAATTTTTGGCCAACAGTATGCCCGGACCCGAGGCCCACCTCCAAAACCGTGTGCTATAGCACACCAATTTGGCCCGAAAATGTGTCGTTCGCGTCGTTTCGCCCGTTTGTCCACCCAAATGGCCATGAAAATTTAAAAGAGCCACGCTGGGATAATCCCCAATCTCCTTAGCATGCCCCGATCGATTTTTGGCCTACGACACTATCGAACCCCGAGCCCACCCCCAAAACGGTGGGCTATAGCACGCCGATTTTGCTCGAAAATGCCCCGTTAATGCTGTTTTGCCCGTTTGTTCGCCCAAATTCCCATGAAAATTTAAACGAACCACACTAGGACGATCCCTAACCTCCCTGGCACGGTCCGGTCGATTTTTGGTTTATTACACGCCCGGACCCAGGCGCACCCCCAAAAACGTAGGCTATAGCACACCGATTTGGATCAAAAACACCCCGTTCATGCCGTTTTGCTAATTTGTCCACCCAAATGGCCATGAAAATTTCAATGAACCATACTAGGATGATCCCCAACCTCCCTGGCACACCCCGATCGATTTTTGGCCTATTACGACCATGGACCCCTGACCCTCCCCCAAAACTGTGAGCTATAACACACCGATTAGGCCCAAAAATACCTCGTTCACGCTGTTTTGCCCATTTATCCACCCAAATAGCCACGAAAATTTAAACGTATCACACTGGGACGATCCCCAACCTTCTTGGCATGCTTCGATAAATTTTTGGCCCATAGCATGCCCGGACCCTAGGCCCACCCCCAAAATCATGAGCTATAGCACATCGATTTAGCCTAAAAATGCATCGTTCGCGCTGTTTCGCTCGTTTGTCCAATCAAATGGCCACAAAAAATTAAACAGACCATACTAGGATGTTCCAACCTCTCTGGCATGCCCCGATAGATTTTCAACGCACCACATGCCTGAACCCTGGGCCCATTCCAAAAAACCTGGCTATAGTACACCGATTTGGCCTAAAAATACCCCGTTTGCGTCGTTTTCCCCGTTTGTACACCCAAATGGCTAAGAAAATTTAAATGGACCATACTCGAATGATCCCCAACCTCCACGGCATGCATCGATCAATTTTTGGCCCACAGCATACCCGGACCTCGGGCCCAACCCTAAAATCGTGGGCAATAGCACTCTGATTTGGCCCGAAAATGCCCTATTCATGTCGTTTCACCTATTTGTCCACCCAAATAGCCACGAAAATTTAAACGAACCATACTGGGACGATCCCCAATCCCTCTGGCATGCCCTGGTTAATTTTTGGCCCACAGCACACCCGAACCCTGGGCCCACCCATGAAATCGTGAGCTATAGCACACCAATGTAGCTCGAAAATGCACCGTTTATGCCGTTTTGCCCGTTTGTCCAACCAAATAGCCACGAAAAATTAAACGGACCATACTAGGATGATCCCCAATCTCCCTGGCATTCCTCGATTGATTTGGCCTAAAAATGCCCCATTTACGCTGGTTTGCCCGTTTTTCTACCCAAAGGGCCACAAAAACTTAAAAATACCAAACTTGGATGATCCTCAACCTCTATGGCATGCCTCGATTGATTTTTGGCCCACAGCACGCCCGAACACCGGGCCCACCCCTAACTCGTGGGCTATAATTTGAATAGAAAATGCCTCGTTCGTACCCTTTCGCCTGTTTGTCCACACAAATGGCTACAAAAAATTAAACGGGCCACATTGGGACAATCCCCAACCTCCCAGGCACACCTCGGTAAATTTTTAGCCAACAGCAAGCCCGTACCCTAGGCCCACACCCAAAACCGTGTGCTATAGCACACCGATTTGGCCCAAAAATGCCCCAATCGCGCTGTTTCACCCGTTTGTCCACCCAAATGGCCATAAAAATTAAAAGGACCATACTGGGACGATACCCAACCTCCCTGGTATTCCTCGATCAATTTTCTACCAGTAGCACGCCCAGACATCGGGCCCACCCCAAAAACTGTGGGCTATAGCACACCAATTTGGCATAAAAATGCCACGTTTGAATCATTTTGCCTGTTTGTCCACCCAAATTTCCACGAAAATTTAAACGGACCACACTGGGATGATCCCTAACCTCCCTAGTATTCCCCAATCAATTTTTGGCCAACATCACGCACGGACCTTGGGCCCACCCTAAAACCGTGGGTTATGCACACCAATTTTTCCCAAAAATGCCCCATTTACATTGTTTTGCCTGTTTGTCCACCCAAATGGCCCGAAAATGCCCCGTTAGTACAGTTTTACCCATTTGTCCACCCAAATGGTAAGGAAAAAATAAACGGACCACACTGGTATGATCCTCAACCCCCTGGCATACCCCAGTCTATTTTCGGCTAGCAGAATGCCCAAACCCCGAGCCCACTCTCGAAACCATGGGCAATAGCACACCGATTTAGCCCAAAAATGCCTCATTCGCGACGTTTCGCCCATTTGTCTACCCAAAGGGCCATGAAAACTTGAACAGACCACAATTGGACGATCCCTAACCTCCCTGGCATGCCCCGGTCAATTTTTAGCCCACAATATGCCCAGACCCAGGGCCCACCCTTAAACCGTGAGCTATAGCACACCAATTTGGCCCAAAAATACTCCATTCGCGCCATTTCGTCTGTTTATCCACCCAAATGGCCATGAAAAATTAAATGAACCATGCTGGGAAAATCTCCAACCTTCATGGCATACCTCGATCGATTTTCGGCTATCAGCACACTCAGACCCCTGACCCACCCCCTAAATCATTGGCTATAGCACACCAATTTGGCCCCGAAATACCCTGTTCGTGAATTTTTGACTGTTTGTCCACCCAAATGGCCACGAAAAATTAAACGGACTACACTGGGATGATCCCCAACCTCCCTGGCATGCTTCAGTTAATTTTTAGCCTGCAGCATGCCCGGACACTAGGCCCACCCCCAAAATCATGGGCTATAGCACACCGATTTGGACCGAAAATTCCTTATTTGATTTTCGGCCAACAACACACCCGAACCCTGGGCCCACCTACAAAACCATGGGCTATAGCACACCGATTTAACTTGAAAATACCCTGTTCGTGCCGTTTCGCACTTTTGTCTACCCAAATGGTCACGAAAACATAAATGGACCACACTGGGATGATCCCCAACTTCCCTGACATACCCCGGTCAATTTTTTGCCCATAGCACGCCCGAACCCTGAGCCCACCCCAATACCATGTGCTATAACACACTAATTTGCCCCAAAAATGCCTCGTTCATGCCGTTCACCCGTTTGTACACAAAAATGGACAGAAAAATTTAAATAGACCATACTTGGATGATCCCCTACCTCCCTGGAATGCCTCGGTTAATTTTTGGCCCACAGCATGCCTGAACCCTGGGCCTATCCCCAAAAATATGGGCTATAGCGCATCGATTTGGCCTAAAAATGCCCCGTTCACGCCGTTTTACCCATTTGTCCACCAAAATAGAAACAAAAAATTAAATGGACCATACAAGGATGATCCCCAACCTCCCTGACATGCCTCAATTAATTTTTGGACCACAGCAAACCAGGCCCCCGGGCCCACCCCCAAAACTGTGGGCGATAGCACACCGATTATTCTTGAAAATACCAGTTCACACTGTTTCACCCGTTTGTCCACCCAAATGGCCACTAAAATTTAAATAAACTAAAATGGGATGATCCGTTTTACCCGTTTCTCAACCCAAATGGCCACAAAAAATTAAATGGACCACACTTGGAAGATCCCAAACATCCTCAGCATACCCGGTCAATTTTTGGCCCACAGCACGCCCGGACCCCGGGCCAACCCCCCAAACCATGGGCTATAACACACCAATTTGCCCCAAAAATGCCCCATTCCGTTTTGCCAGTTTGTCCACACAAATGGCCATAAAAATTTAAATGGACCACACTGGAATGATCCCCAACCTACCTAGAATGCCCCTAATAATTTTTGGCCACAGCAAGCCTGGACCCCGGGCCCACCCCCAAAATCGTGGGCTTTAGCACACCAATTTGGCTCGAAAATGCCCCATTTACACCGTTTCGCCCGTTTGTCCACCAAAATGGCCATAAAAAATTAAACGGAGCATACTAAGATAATCCCCAACCTCCATGGCATGCCTCGATAAATTTTTGGCCCACAACGCGCACGGACCACGGGCGCAGCCCCAAAACTGTGGGCTATAGCACACCAATTTGGTTCAAAAAAGCCCTGTTCGCGCCGTTTTGTCCGTTTGTTCACCCAAATGGCCATAAAAATGTAAACGGACCATACTAGGACGATCCCCAACCTCCCTAGCATGCCTTGATGAATTTTTGGCCCATATCATGCCCGGACCCCAGGCCCACCCCTGTAACCATGAGCTATAGCACACTGATTTGGCTCGAAAATGCCCCATTCGCGCTGTTTTGCCCGTTTATCCACAAAATGGCCAGAAAAAATTAAACGAACCATACTAGGATGATCCCTAACCTCCCTGACATGCCTTGGTCAATTTTCAGCTCATAGCATGCTCGGACCCTAGGCCCACCCTCAAAAACGTGGACTATAGCACGCCGATTTGGCTACAAAATGCCGTGCTCACGCCGTTTCGCCCGTTTGTCCACCCAAATGGCCACAAAAATTTAAATGGACCATACTGAGATGATCCCCAACCTTCATAGCACGCCCCGATTGATTTTTTGCCCACATCACGCCTGGACCTTGGGCCCACCCGCAAAACCGCGGGCTATAGCACACCAATTTTGCCTGAAAATGCCCCGTTCATGCCGTTTCGCCCGTTTGTCCACCCAAATAGCCACAAAAAATTAAACGAACCATACTTGAAAGATCTCCAACCTCCCTGGCATGCTCTAGTCGATTTTTAGCCTACCGAACGCCCGGACCCCGGATCTACCCCCAAAATCAAAGCCTATAGAACATCGATTTAGCCCGAAAATGCCCCGTTCATGCCGTTACGCACATTTGTCCACCCAAATAGCTACAAAAAATTAAATGGACCACACTGATCCCAACCTCCCTCGCATGCCCCGATCGATTTTCAGCCCACAGCATGCCTGGACTCCTGGCCCACCCTCAAAACTGTAGGTTATAGCACATTATTTTGGCCCGAAAATGCCCCGTTGGCGCAGTTTCACCCGTTTGTCCACCCAAATCGCAAGGAAAAATTAAATGGACTACACTGGGATGTTCCTCAACCCACCTGGCACTCCCCAGTTTATTTTTGGCTGGCAGAATGCCCGAACCTTCAGCCCACTCCCAAAATCATGGGCAATAGCACACTGATTTGGCCCGAAAATGCCCTATTCGCGCCGTTTTGCCGGTTTTTCAACCCAAAGTGCCACAAAAACTTAAACAGACCACACCTAGATGATCCCCAACCTTCCTAGCATGCCTCAGTTGATTTTTGGCCCACAACACGCCCTGACCCCGGTCCCACCCCCTAAATCGTGGGCTATAGCACACTGATTTGAACAAAAAATGCTCCATTCTCCCTGGCACTCCTTGGTTGATTTTTAGCCAACAACAATCCCAGACCCTAGGCCCATTCCTGAAATCGTGTGCTATAGCACACCGATTTGGCCCAAAAATGCCGCTATCGCGTTGTTTCACCCGTTTGTTCACCCAAATGGCCATGAAAAATTAAAAGGACCATACTAGGACGATCCCCAACCTCCCTGGCATGCCCCGATTGATTTTCTACCAGCAGCACACCCAAACACCAGGCCCACCCTAAAACTGTGGGCTATAACACACCGATTTGGCCTGAAAATGCCCCGTTTGTATCGTTTCGCCTGTTTGTCTACCCAAATTTCCATGAAAATTTAAACAAACCATACTGGGATAATCCCCAACCTCCCTGGTATGCCCCATCAATTTTTGGCCAACATCACAAACGGCCCCCGGGCCTACCCCCAAGACCATAGGCTATGCACACCGATTTTGCCCAAAAATGCCCCATTTACGCCGTTACGCCTGTTTGTCCACCCAAATGGCTATGAAAAATTAAACTGACCATAATAGGATTATCCCCAACCTCCCTGGCATGCCCCGATCAATTTTTGGTCCACAATAACCCCAGACACTGGGCCCACCCTAAAATCGTGGGCTATAGCACATCGATTGGCCCAAAAATGCCCCGTTCGCACCGTTTTGCCAGTTTTTCCACCCAAATGGCCATGAAAAATTAAACGAACCATACTGGGAAAATCTCTAACCTTCATGTCATACCTCAATCGATTTTCAAATATCAGCACACCCGGACCCCTGACCCACCCCCTAAATCGCTGGCTATAGCACACCGATTATGCCCAAAAATACCCCATTCGCGCAGTTTTGACTGTTTGTCCACCTAAATGACCATAAAAAATTAAACGGACCATACTGAAATGATCCCCAACCTCCCTGGCACGCTTCGGTCAATTTTCAGCCCGCAGCACGCCTGGACCCCAGCCCACCCCTAAAATCGTGGGCAATAACACACCTATTTGGATCGAATATGTATCGTTCGCTTCATTTCGCCCGTTTGTCCACCCGATAGGCCACGAAAATATAAAAGGATCACACTGGGATGATCTCCAATCTCCCTAGCATGGCCCGATTGATTTTTGTCCCACGGCACACCTGATCCTCAGGTCCACCCCCGAAAAAATAGGATACAACACATCGATTTTGCCTAAAAATGCCCTGTTCGCGCCGTTTCACCCGTTTGTCCACCCAAATGGCCACAAAAATTTAAATTGACCATACTTCGACGATCCCCTACCTCCATAGAATACCTCGGTTGATTTTTGGCCCCCAACATACCCGAACCCCGGGCCTATCCCTGAAACTGTAGGCTATAGCACATTGATTTGGCCTTAAAATGCCTCGTTCGCGCTGTTTTGCTCGTTTGTCCACCAAAATGGCAAGAAAAAATTAAATGGACCATACTAGGATGATCCCCAACCTCCCTCGCACACCTTGATTAATTTTTGGCCCACAGAAAGCCCGGACCCCAGGCCCACCACCAAAATCGTGGGCGATAGCACATTGATTATTCTCGAAAATGCCCTGTTCACACCGTTTCACCCGTGTGTCCACCCAAATGGCCACAAAAATTTAAATGAACTATACTGGGACGATCCCCAAACTCCCTAGCATTCCCCAATTAATTTTCGGCCCACAGCATGCCCTGAACCTGGGTCCACCCCCAAAACCGTAGGCTATAACACACCAGTTGGCCCGAAAATGCACCGTTCGCGTAGTTTTACCCGTTTGTCACCTAAATAGCCACAAAAATTAAATGAAACACACTAGGATAATCCCCAACCTCCTTGGCATGCCCCAGTTGATTTTCAGCCCACAGTACGCTCGGACCCCTGGCCCACCCCTAAAACTGTTGGCTACAGCACACCAATTTGGCCCGAAAATGTCCCGTTCGCGTATTTTTGTCCGTTTGTCCACCCAAATGGCCACAAAAAATTAAATGGACCATACTGGGATGATCGTTAACCTCTATGGAACGTTCCAGTCAATTTTTGGCCCACAGCACGCCCAGAACCTAGACCCACACCCGAAACCATAGGCTATAACACATTGATTTGGCCAGAAAATGCCTCATTCATGCTATTTCACCCGTTTGTCCACCCAAATAGCCACAAAAAATTAAACGAACCATACTGGGATGATCCCCAACCTCCCTAGCATGCCCCGGTCAATTTTAAGCCTACAACACGCCCTAACCCTGGGCCCACACCAAAAACCATAGGTTATAGCACAATAATTTGGCCCGAAAATACCCCGTTCACGTAGTTTTGCCCGTTTGCCCACCAAAATGGCCACAAAAAATTAAACGAACCACACTGGAATGATCCCTAACCTCCCTGGAATGCGCCGATCTATTTTTGGCCCATAGCACGCTTGGACCCCGGGCCAACCCCCAAAACTATGGCCTATAGCATACTGATTTGGCCTAAAAATTCCTCGTTCACGCCGTTTCACCCGTTTGTCCACCCAAATATGCACGAAAAATTAAACGGACTATACTGGGATGATCCCCAACCTCCCTGGCATGCCCCAGTCAATTTTCAGCCCACAGCACACCCACACCCGGGCTCAACCGCAAAACTGTGGGCTATAGCACACCGATTTAGCCCGAAAATGCCCCGTTCGCGCCGTTTTGCCCGTTTGTCCACCCAAATAGCCACAAAAAATTAAACGGACTATACTGGGACAATTCCCAACCTCCTTGGCATGCCCTGGTCAATTTTTGGCCCACATTACGTCCGAACCCCGGGCCCACCCCCAAAATCGTGGGCTATAGTAGACCAATATAGCCCAAAAACATCCCGTTCTCATCGTTTTACCTGTTTGTCCACTCAAATAGCCATGAAAAATTAAAATGGACCACACTGGGACCATCCCCAACCTCTCTGGCAGGCCCTGGTTAATTTTCAACCCATAGCATGTTTAGAATCTGGGCCCACCCCCAAAATCATGGGATAAAGCACATCGATTTGGCATAAAAATGCCTCGTTCACGCCGTTTTACCCATTTGTTCACCCAAATGGCCACAAAAAATTAAATGGACCACCCGGTCGATTGTTTACCCACAGCACACCCAGACCCTAGGCCTACCCCCCAAATCATGGGCTATAGCACACCAATTTGCCCCAAAAATGCCCCATTCGCGCCGTTTTACCCATTTGTCCACACAAATAGCCACAAAAATTTAAACAGACCACACTGGCATGATTCCCAACCTCCCTGGAATGCCCCAGATGATTTTTGGCCACAGCAAGCCTGGACCCCGGGCCCACCCCCAAATACCGTGGGCTATAGCACACCGATTTGGCTCGAAAATGCCCTATTTCTGTCATTTCGCCCGTTTGTCCATGAAAATAGCCACAAAAAATTAGACGAAGCATATTAGAATGATCCCCAATCTCCATGGCATGCCTTGATCAATTTTTGGCCCTCAGCGCGCACGAACCTCGAGCCCACCCCCAAAACCGTGGGCTATAGCACACTGATTTGGTTCAAAAATGCCCCGTTCGTGCCGTTTCGTACGTTTGTCCACCCAAATGGCCACAAAAATTAAACGGACCATACTAAAATAATCCCCAACCTCCCTAGCATGCCCTGGTAAATTTTTAGCCCATATCATGCCTGGAACCCAGGCCCACCCCCATAACCATTAGCTATAGCTCACTGATTTGGCTCGAAAATGCCCCATTCACGCAGTTTCGCCTGTTTGTCCATAAAAATGGCCACAAAAAATTAAATGGACCATACTAGGATGATCCCCAACCTCCATGACATACCTCGATCAATTTTCGGCCCACAGCACGCTCGGACCCTAGGCCCACCCCCAAAATCGTGGGCTATAGCACACCGATTTGGCTTAAAAATGCCCCGCTCGCGCTATTTCGCCCGTTTTTCCACCCAAATAGCCATAAAAATTTAAATAGACCACACTGAGATGATCCCCAACCTCCGGAGCATGCCCCGATCAATTTATTACCCACAGCATGCCTAGACCCTGGGCCCACCCACAAAATCGTAGGCTATAGCACACTAATTTTGCCCGAAAATGCCTCATTCGCGCCGTTTCGCCCGTTTGTCCACCTAAAGCCACAAAAAATCAAATGGACCATAATTGGAAGATCTCCAACCTCCTTGGCATGCTTTGGTTGATTTTTGGATTACAGAACGCCCGGACCCCAAACCCACCCCCAAAATCATAGCCTATAGAACATCAATTTAGCCCGAAAATGCCTCGTTCACGCCATTTCGCCTGTTTGTCCATCCAAATGGCTACTTAAAATTAAATGGACCACACTGATCCCAACCTCCCTCGCATGCCCCGATCAATTTTCGGCCCACAGCATGCTCGGACCCTTGGCCTACCCCCAAAACTGTAGGTCACATCACATCATTTTGGCCCGAAAATGCCCCGTTCGCACAGTTTCACCCGTTTGTCCACCTAAATGGACATGAAAAATTAAACGGACTATACTGAGATGATCCTCAACCTTCCTGGCATGTCCCGGTGTATTTTTGGCTGGCAGAATGCCCGAACCCCGAGCCACTCTCAAAACTGTGGGCAGTAGCACACCAATTTGGCCCAAAAATGCCCCATTCGCGTTGTTTCGCTCGTTTGTCCACCTAAAGGGCCACGAAAACTTAAACAGACCATACTTGGACGATCCGCAACCTCCCTGGCATGCCTCGATTGATTTTTGGCACACATCACGCCCGTACCCCAGGCCTACCCCCTAAATTATGGGCTATAGCACACTGATTTGAACAGAAAATGCCCCGTTCGTGCTCTTTCTCCCGTTTGTCCACCCAAATGACTACGAAATATTAAACGGACCACACTGGGATAATCCCCAACCTCCTTGGCATGCTCCGATTGATTTTTAGCCAATAGCAAGCCCGGACCCTAGGCCCAAGAAAAAAACCGTGTGCTATAGCACACCGATTTGGCCCAAAAATGCCCCTATCACGCGCAGTTTCACCCGTTTGTCCACCCAAATAGCCATGAAAAATTAAAAGGACCATACTTGGACAATCCCCAACCTCCCAGGTATGTCCCGATTGGTTTTATGCCAGCAGCACACCCAGACACCAGGCCCACCCCCAAAACTGTGGGCTATAGCTCACCGATTTAACCTTAAAATGCCCTGTTTGCATCGTTTCACCTGCTTGTCCACCCAAATTTCCATGAAAATTCTAATGGACCACACTGGGATGATTCCCAACCTCCCTGACATGCCCCGATCTATTTTTGGCAAACATCACGCACGGACCCTGGGCCCACCCCCAAAACAGTAGGTTATGCACACCGATTTTGCCCAAAAATGCCCCATTTACGCCGTTAGCTATAGCACACTGATTTGGCCAAAAAATATCCCCTTCGCGTAGTTTCGACTGTTTGTCCACCCAAATGGCCATGAAAAATTGAACGGACCACAGTAGGATGATCCCCAACCTCCCTATCATATTTCGGTCGATTTTCAGCCTGCAGCACACCCGAACCCCAGGCCTACTCCCAAAATTGTAGGCTATAGCACATCGATTTGGATCGAAAATGCCTCGTTCGCTCTATTTTGCCCGTTTGTCCACCCAAAAGGCCACAAAAATATAAACGGATCACACTGGGATGATACCCAATCTCCCTAGCACACCCCGATTGATTTACGTCCTACGGCACTCCCGAACCTTGGGCCCACCCCCGAAATGGTGGGCTATAGCACATTGATTTTTCTCGAAAATGCCCTGTTCCCGCCGTTTTGCCCATTATCCACCCAAATGGCCATGAAAATTTAAACGGACCACACTGGGACGTCCCCAACCTTCCTTCCATGCACCGATTGATTTTTGGCCTATTACAAGCCCGAACCCTAGGCCCACCCCAAAACCGTGGGCTATAGCACATTGATTTGGCCTTAAAATGCCCCGTTCGTGCCATTTCACTCGTTTGACCACCAAAATATCCACGAAAATTTAAATGGACCACATTGGGATGATCCCTAAGCTTTCTGGTATGCCCTGATCGATTTTTGGCCCACAGCACACCCGAACCCCAGGTCCACCTCTGAAATCATAAGCTATAGAACACTGATTTGGCATAAAAATACCCCGTTCAATCCGTTTTGCCCGTTTGTACATCCAAATGGCCACAAAAAATTCAACGGACAACACTGAGATGATCCCTAACTTCCCTGACATACCTCGATCGATTTTCGACCTATAGCACGCCCGAACCCCGAGCCCACCCCTAATACCATTGGCTATAACACACCGATTTGGCCTAAAAATGTCTTGTTCGCACCGTTTCACCCGTTTGTCCACCCAAATGGACACAAAAATTTAAATGGACCATAATACTTGGACGATCCCCTACCTCCCTAGAACGCCTCGGTTCATTTTTGGACCACAGCATGCCCGAACCCTGGACATATCCCCAAAACTGTGGGCTATAGCACATCGATTTGGCCTAAAAATACCCCGGTCGCGCCATTTTTCCCGTTTGTCCACTAAAATGGCAACAAAAAATTAAATGGACCATACTAGGATGATCCCCAACCTCCCTGGCACACCTCGATCAATTTTTAGCCCACAGCAAGCCAGGACGCCGGGCCCACCCCTAAAACTATGGGCGATAGCACACTGATTATTCTCGAAAATGCCTCGTTCAAACCGTTTCACCCGTTTATCCACCCAAATAGCCAAGAAAATTTAAATGAACTACACTGGGACGATCCCTAACCTCCCTGGCATGCCCCGATTGATTTTCGGCCCACAGCACCCCCAGACCCTAGGTCCACCCCTGAAACTGTAGGCTATAACACACCGATTGGCCCAAAAATGCAACGTTCGCGTAGTTTTACCCATTTGTCCACCTAAATAGCCACAAAAAATTAAATGAACCACACTAGGATGATCATCAACCTCCCTAGCATGCCCTAGTCGATTTTTGGCCCACAGCACGCTCGGACCCCTGGCCCACCCCTAAAACTATTGGCTACAACACACCAATTTGGCCTAAAAATGTCCCGTTCGTATAGTTTCGCCCGTTTGTCCACCCAAATGGCCACAAAAAATTAAATAGACCACAATGGGATGATCCCTAACCTCCTTGGAATGCGCCGATTGATTTTTGGCCCACAGCACGCTTGGACCCCGGGACAACCCCCAAAACCATGGCCTATAGCGTACTGATTTGGCCCAAAAATACCTCATTCACGCCATTTCGTCCGTTTGTCCACCCAAATATACACGAAAAATTAAACGGACTACACTAGGATAATCCCCAACCTTTCTGGCATACCCTAGTCAATTTTCAGCCCACAGCACACCCGGGCCCGAGCTCACCCTCAAAACTGTGGGTTATAGCACACCGATTTAGCCTAAAAATGCCCCATTTACGCCGTTTTGCCCGTTTGTCCACCGAAATGGCCACAAAAAATTAAGCGGACTATACTGGGACAATTTCTAACCTCCCTGGCACGCCGTGGTTAATTTTACCTACAACACATCTGGACCCCGCGCCCACCCCTAAAATCATGGGCTATAGCACGCCAATTTAGCCCAAAAACTTCCCATTCCCACCGTTTTGCCCGTTTGTCCACTCAAAAGGCCATGAAAAATTAAATGGACCACACAGGGACCATCCCCAAACTCCTTGGCAGGCCCCGGTTAATTTAAGGCCCACAGCATGTTTAAAATTTGGCCCCACCTCAAAATTGTGGGATATAGAACATCTATTTGGCACAAAAATGCCTCGTTCGCGCCATTTTACCCGTTTGTCCACCCAAATGGTCACAAAAAATTAAATGGACCACACTTGGATGATCCCCAACATCCTCGGCATACCCCAGTCGATTTTTGGCCCACAGCATGCCCGGACCCCGGGCCTACCCCCTAATCCGTGGGCTATAGGACACCAATTTACCTCGAAAATGCCCTATTCGCGCCGTTTCGCCAGTTTGTCCACACAAATGGCCACAAAAATTTAAACAGACCACACTGGCATGATCTCCAACCACCCTAAAATACCCCAGATAATTTTTGGCCACAGCAAGCCTGGACCCCAAGCCCACCCCCAAAACCGAGGGCTATAGCACACCGATTTGGCTCGAAAATGCCCTATTTACGTCGTTTCACCCGTTTGTCCACCAAAATAGATGTAAAAAATTAAACGAAGCATACTAGGATGATCCCAACCTCCATGGCATGCCTCGATCAATTTTTTGCCCACAGCGCGCACGGACCTCGGGCCCGCCCCAAAACCGTAGGCTATAGCACACCGATTTGGTTCAAAAATGCCCCATTCGCACTGTTTAATTCGTTTGCCCAACCAAATGGCGACAAAAATTTAAACGGACCATACTGGGATGATCCCCAACCTTCCAAGCATGCTTCGATGAATTTTTCGCTCATATCACGCCCGGACCCCGAGCCTACCCCCGTAATCATGATCTATAGCACACTAACGGACCATACTAGGATGAATCCCAGCCTCCCTGACATGCCTCAATCAATTTTCAGCCCACAGCACGCTCGGACCCTAGGCTCAACCCCAAAACCATGGGCTATAGCACACCAATTTGGCTTAAAAATGCCCCCCTTGTGCTGTTTTGCCCGTTTGTCCAGCCAAATGGCCACAAAAATTTAAATGGACCACACTAAGATGATCTCCAACCACCCGAGCACGCCCTGGTCAAGTTTTTGCTCATATCACGCCTGGACCCTGGACCCACCCACAAAATCGCAGGCTATAGCACACCAATTTTGCTCAAAAATGCCTCATTCGCGCCGTTTCGCTCGTTTGTCCACCCAAAGCCACAAAAAATTAAACGGAACATACTTGGAAGATCCCCAACCACCCTGGAATCCTCTGGTCAATTTTTGGATTACAGAACTCCCGGACCCCGAACCCACCCCCAAAATCATAGCCTATAGAACATCAATTTAGCCCGAAAATGCCCCGTTCACGCCATTTTGCCTGTTTGTCCACCCAAATGGCTACGAAAAATTAAATAGACACACTGATACCAACCTTCCTCACATGCCTCGATCGATTTTTAGCCCACAGCACGCTCGAACACTTGGTCCACCCCCAAAACTGTAGGTCATATCACATCATTTTGGCTCGAAAATGCCCCATTCACGCAGTTTCACCAATTTTTCCACCCAAATGGCCATGAAAAATTAAACGGACCACTCTGGGATGATCCTCAACCTCCCTGGTATGCCCCGGTGTATTTTTGACTAGCAGAATGTCAGAACCCTGAGCCACTCTCAAACCTGTGGGCTATGCATACCGATTTGGCTCAAAAATGCCCTATTCGCGCTACTTCGCTCATTTGCCTACCCAAAGGGCCACAAAAACTTAAACAGGCCATACTTGAACGATCCTCAACCTCCCTGGCATGCCTCGGTTGATTTTTGGCCCACAGCACACCCATACCTCGGGCCCACCCCCTAAGTCATGGGCTATAGCTCACTGATTTGAACAGAAAATGCATCATTCGTGCCCTTTCGCCTGTTTGTCAACCCAAATGGCTGCGAAAATTAAACGGACCATACTAGGATGATCCCAACCTCCCTGGCATGCCCCGGTCGATTTTTAGCCAACAGAAAGCCTGGACCCTAGGCCCACGCCCAAAACCGTGTGCTATAGCACATCGATTTGGCCCAAAAATTCCCCTATCCTACTGTTTAACCTGTTTGTCCACCCAAATGGCCATGAAAAATTAAAAGAACCATTTTAGGACGATCCCTAACCTCCCTGGCATGACCTGATCGATTTTCTGCCAGCAACAAATCCAGACACCAGGCGCACCCCCAAAACTGTGGGCTATAGCACACCGATTTGGCCTGAAAATACCTCGTTTGCATCGTTTCGCCTGTTTGTCTACCCAAATTTCCACGAAAAATTAAACTGTCCATACTGGGATAATCCCCAACCTCCATGGCATGCCCCGATAAATTTTTGTCCCACAACATGCCCAGACCCTGGGCCCACCTCAAAACCGTGGGCTATAGCACATCGATTTGGCCCGAAAATGTCCCGTTCGCGCCGTTTCGCCCGTTTGTCCACCAAAATGGCCGCAAAAAATTAAACGGAGCATACTAGGATGATTCCCAACCTCCATGGCATACCTCGATCAATTTTTGGCCTATAGCGCCCACGGACCTCGGGCCCACCCCCAAAACTGTGGGCTATAGCACACCGATTTGGTTCAAAAATGCCCCATTCGCGCCTATTTGTCCACCAAAATTTCAACAAAAAATTAAACGAACCATAATGGGTTGATCTCCAACCTCCCTAGTATGCCCCGGTGAATTTTTGGCCCATATCACTCCCGGGCCCACCCCCATAACCATGAGCTATATTACATGATTTGGCTCGAAAATGGCCCATTAGCGCCATTACGCCCGTTTGTCCACAAAAATAGCCACAAAAAATTAAACGAACCATACTAGGACGATACCCAACCTCCTTGATATGCCTCGATCAATTTTTGTCCTACAGCACGCTCGGACCCCAGACCCACCCCTAAAACCGTGGGCTATAGCACAGTGATTTGGCTAAAAAATGCCCCGCTCACACTGTTTCACCCGTTTGTCCACCCAAATGGCCACAAAAATTTAAATGGACCACACTGACATGATCCCTAACCTCCCTAGCACGCCCCAATCAATTTTTTGCCCACAGCACGCCTGGACCCTGGGCCCAACCATAAAACCGTAGGCTATAGCACACCAATTTTTTTCGAAAATGCCTCGTTCGCGCCTTTTCGCCCGTTTGTTCACCCAAAGCCACAAAAAATTAAATGGACCATACTTGGAAGATCCCCAACCTCTCTGGCATGATCTAGTCAATTTTTGGACAACAGAACGCCCGAACCCCGGATCCACTCCCCAAAATCATAGCCTATAGCACATCGATTTAGCCCGAAAATGCCCCGTTCATGCTATTTTGCCCGTTTGTCCACCAAAATAACTATGAAAAATTAAACGGACCACACTGATCCCAACCTTCCTCGCATGCCCCGATCGATTTTTGGCCCACAGCACGCCTGGACCCCTAGCCCACCCCCAAAACTGTAGGTCATAGCACATCGCTTTGGCCCAAAAATGCCCCATTCGCACAATTTCACCCGTTTGTCCACCCAAATGGCCAGGAAAAATTAAACGGACCATACTGGGATGATCCTTAACCTTCCTAGCACGCCCTGATGTATTTTCTACTGGTAGAATGCTCGAACCCTAAGCCCACTCCCAAAAAAATGGGCAATAGCACACCGATTTGGCCCGAAAACACCCCATTCGCACTGTTTCGCTCATTTGTCTACCCAAAGGGCCACAAAAACTTAACAGACCACACTTTGATGATCCTCAACCTCCCTGGCATCCCTCATTTGATTTTTGTCCCACATCATGCTCGGACCCCAGGTCCAACCCCTAAATCATGGGCTATAGCTCACTGATTTGAATAGAAAATGCCCCATTCGTGCCCTTTCGCCCGTTTGTCAACCCAAATGGCTACAAAAAATTAAACGGACCACACTAGGATAATCCCCAACCTCCATGGCATGCCCTAATCAATTTTTATCTAATAGTAATCCCGGACTCTAGGACCACACCCGAAACCATGTGCTATAGCTACCACTTTAGCCCAAAAATACCCTATCGCGCTGTTTCACCCGTTTGTACATCGAAATGGCCATGAAAAATTAAAAGGACCATTTTGGGAAGATCCCCAACCTCTCTGGCATGCCCTAATTGATTTTCTGCCAGCAGCACAACTAGACACCAGGACTACCCCCAAAACTGTAGTCTATAGCACACCGATTTGGCCTGAAAATGCCCCATTTTCATCATTTCGCCAATTTGTCCACCCAAATTTCCATAAAAAATTAAAATGACCATACTGTGATGATCCCCAACCTCCCTGGAATGCCCCGATAAATTTTTGGCCCACAATTTTCCCAGACCCTAGTCCCACCCCAAAATCGGGGGCTATAGCATATCGATTTGGCCCGAAAATACCCCGTTCGTGTCGTTTCGCCCGTTTGTCCACCCAAATGGCCATGAAAAATTAAATAAATCATACTAGGAAAATCTCCAACCTTCATGGCATACCTCAATCGATTTTTGGCCATCAACACACCCAGACCCTTGACCCACCCCCTAAAGCATTGGCTATAGCACACCGATTTGCCCCAAAAATACCCCGTTCGTGCAGTTTCGACTGTTTGTCCACCCAAATGGCCACAAAAAACTAAACGGACCATACTGGGATGATCCCCAACCTTGCTAGCATGCTTTGATCAATTTTCAGCCCGCATAACGCCCGAACCCCAGGCCTACCCCCAAAATCGTGGGTTATGGCACACCGATTTGGATCGAAAATGCCTCGTTCGCTCTATTTCAGCCGTTTGTCCACCCAAAAGGCGACAAAAATATAAACGGATCACACTGGGATGATCTCCAATATCCCTAGCACGCCCCGATTGATTTTTGTCCCACGGCACTCCCGAACCTCGGGCCCACCCCCAAAACAGTGGGCTATAGCACACCGATTTTGCTCGAAAATGCCCTGTTTGCGCCGTTTTGCCCATTTGTCCACCCAAATACCCATGAAAAATTAAACGAACCATACTGGGATATCCCCAACCTTCCTGACATGGCCCGATCGATTAACGGCCTATTACATGCCCAGACCCCAGGCCCACCTCAAAATCGTGGGCTATAGCACACCGATTTGGCCTTAAAATGCCCCATTCGTGGCGTTCCGCCTGTTTGACCACCGAAATATCCACGAAAATTTAAACAGACCACACTGGGATGATCCCCAACCTTCCTGGCACGCCCTGATCAATTTTTGGCCCATAGCACGCCTGGACCCCAGGTCCACCTCTGAAATCGTAAGCTATAGAACACTAATTTGGCCAGAAAATGCCCTGTTCAGGCTGTTTTGCCCGTTTGTCAGCCTAAATGGCCATGAAAAATTCAACGAACAACACTGAGATGATCCCCAACCTTTCTGGCATGCCCCAATCGATTTTTGGCCCACGACACGCCCGAACCCCAAGCCTACCCCCAATATCGTGGGCTATAACACACCAATTTGGCCCAAAAATGCCTCGTTCATGCCGTTTCACCGGTTTATCCACACAAATGGCCACAAAAATTTAAATGGACCATACTTGTACGATCACCTACCTCCCTGGAATGCCTTGGTTAATTTTTAGCCCACAGCATGCCCGAACCCCGGGCCTATCCCCGAAACTGTGAGCTATAGCACATCGATTTAGCCTAAAAATGCCTCGTTCGCACCGCTTTGCCCGTTTGTCCACCAAAATGGAAACAAAAAATTAAATAGACCATACTAGGATGATCCCCAACCGCCCTGGCATGCCTCAATCAATTTTTATCCTACAGCAAGAAAGGACCCCGGGCCCACCCCCAAAACCGTAGGCGATAGCACTCCCATTATTCTCGAAAATGCCCCATTCACACTGTTTCACCCTTTTGTCTACCCAAATGGCCACAAAAATTTAAATGAACTACACTAGGATGATCCCCAACCTCCCTAGCATGCCCCGATTGATTTTTGGCCCACAGCACGCCCGGACCCAGGGTCCACCCCTGAAACCGTAGGCTATAACACACCAATTTGGCCTGAAAATGCACCGTTCACGTTGTTTTACCCATTTAACCGTAGGCTATAACACACTGAGATGATCTCCAAGCTTCCACAACATGTTTAAAATCTAGGCCCACCCCCAAAATCGTGGGCTATACCACATCGATTTAGCACAAAAATACCTTGTTCGTGCTGTTTTACCCATTTGTCCACCTAAATGGCCACAAAACATTAAATGGACACACTTGGATGATCCCCAACATCCTCGACATACCCCAGTCGATTTTTGGCCCACACCACGCCCGGACCTCGGGCCTACCCCCCAAACCGTGGGCTATAGCAGCCCAATTTTCCCCGAAAATGCCCCATTCGCGCCGTTTCGCCTGTTTGTCCACACAAATGGCCACAAAAATTTAAATGGACCATACTGGCATAATCCCCAACCTCCCTAGAATGCCCCTGATGATTTTTGGACACAGAAAGCATGGACCCCGAGCCCACCCCCAAAACCGTGAGCTATAGCACATCGTTTTGCTCGAAAATTCCCTATTTACATTATTTCGCCCGCTTGTCCACCAAAATGGCCGCAAAAAATTAAATGGAGCATACAAGGATGATCCCCAACCTCCATGGCATGCCTCGATCAATTTTTGGCCTACAGCGCATACGGACCTCGGGCTCACCCCCAAAATCGTAGGCTATAGCACACCGATTTGGTTCAACTATGCCCTGTTGGCGCCGTTTCATCCGTTTGTCCACCAAATGGCCACAAAAATTTAAACGGACCATACTGGGATGATCCCCAACCTCCCTAGTATGCCTCGCTGAATTTTTAGCCCATATCACACCCGGACCCCGAGCCCACCCCCATAACCGTGAGCTATAGCACACTAATTTTGCTCTAAAATGCCCCATTCGCGCTGTTTCACCCATTTGTCCACAAAAATAGCCACATAAAATTAAACGAACCATAATAGGATAATCGCCAACCTCCCTGATATGCCTCAATCAATTTTCGACCTACAGCACGCTCGGAGCCCAGGCCCACCCCCAAAACCATGGGCTATAGTACACTGATTTGGCTCAAAAATGCCTCACTCGCACCGTTTCACCCATTTGTCCACACAAATGGCCACAAAAATTTAAATGGTCCACACTGAGATGATCCCCAACCTCCCTAGCACGCCCCGATCGATTATTTGCCCACACTTAAAACCGCAGGCTATAGCACACTAATTTTGCACAAAAATGCATCGTTCGCGCCGTTTTGCCCATTTGTCCACCCAAAGCCACAAAAAATTAAATAGAACGCCCGTACCCCAGACCCACTCCCAAAATCATAGCCTATAGCACATCGATTTAGCTTAAAAATGCCCCGTTCACGCCATTTTACCCGTTTGTCCACCCAAATGGCTATGAAAAATTAAAAAGACCATCCTGATCCCAACCTCCCTCGCATGCACCAATTGATTTTCTGCCCACAGCACGCCTGGACCCCTGGCCCACCCCCAAAATTGTAGGTCATAGCACATCATTTTGGCCCAAAAATGCCCCGTTCGCGCAGTTTCACCCGTTTGTCCACCCAAATGGCCAGGAAAAATTAAACGGACACAACTGGGATAATACTCAACCTCCCTGGCATACCCTTATGTATTTTTGGTTGGCATAATGCCCGAACCCCGAGCCCACTCTCGAAATCGTAGGCAATAGCACACCGATTTGGCCCAAAAATGCCCCATTCGCGCTGTTTCGCTCGTTTGTCTACCCAAAGAGCCACAAAAACTTAAAAAGACAACACTTGGATGATCTTCAACCTCCCTGGCATGCCTCGGTTTATTTTTGGCCCACAGCACGCCCGAACCCCGGTCCCACCCCCTAAATCATGGGCTATAGCTCACTAATTTGAACAGAAAATGCCCCGTTCTTGCCCTTTCGCCCGTTTGCCAACCCAAATGGCTACGAAAAATTGAACAAACCACACTAGGATGATCCCTAACCTCCCTATCACATCCTGTTCAATTTTTAGCCCACAGTAAGCCTGGACCCTAGGCCCACGCCCGAAACCGTGTGCTATAGCACACCGATTTGGCCCAAAAATTCCCCTATTGCGCTGTTTCAACCGTTTGTCCACCCAAATGGACATGAAAAATTAAAATGACCATTTTAGGACGATCCCCAACATCCTTGGCATGCCCCAATCAATTTTCTACCAGTAGCACATCCAGACACTAGGCCCACCCTTAAAACTGTGGGCTATAGGACACCGATTTGTTCTGAAAATGCCCCGTTTGCATCGTTTTGCCTGTTTATCCACCCAAATTTTCATAAAATTTTAAACTGACCATACTAGGATGATCCCCAACCTCTCTTGCATGCCCCGATAAATTTTTGGCCCACAACATGCCCAGACCCTAGGCCCACCCCAAAACCGTGGGCTATAGCACATCGATTTGGCCCTAAAATGCCACGTTAGTGCCGTTTCGCTCGCTTGTCCACCAAAATGGCTGCAAGAAATTAAAAGGAGCATAATATAACCTCCATGGTGTGCCTCGATCAATTTTTGGCCCACAACGCACACGGACCTCGGGCCCACCCCCAAAACCGTGGGCTATAGCACACCGATTTGGTTTAAAAACGCCCCATTCGCGCCGTTTTGATAGTTTGTCCACCCAAATGGCCACAGAAATTTAAACGGACCATACTAGGATGATTCCCAACCTCCCAAGTATGCCCCAGTGAATTTTTGGCCTATATCACGCTCGGACCCCAAGCCCACCCCCATAATCGTGGGCTATATTACATGATTTGGCTCGAAAATGCCCCATTCGCACTGTTTCGCCCATTTGTCCACAAAAATAGCTACAAAAAATTAAACGGACCATACTAGGATGATACCCAACCTCCTTGACATGCCTCGATTAATTTTCGGCCTACAGCACGCTCGGACCCCAGGCCCACCCCTAAAACTGTGGGCTATAGCATACTGATTTGGCTAAAAAATGTCGCGCTAGCGTCGTTTCGCCCGTTTGTCCACCCAAATGGCCACAAAAATTTAAATGGACCATACTGATATGATCACTAACCTCCCTAGCATGCCCCAATAAATTTTTCACCCACAGCACGCCTGGATCCTGGGCTCACCCGCGAAACCGCAGGATATAGCACAGTAATTTTGCTCGAAAATCCCTCGTTCGTGCTGTTTCGCCTGTTTGTCCTCCCAAAGCCACAAAAAATTAAACGGACCATACATGGAAGATCCCCAACCTCCCTAGTATGCTCTGGTCAATTTTTTCCCGACAGAACGCCCGAACCCCGGACCCACCCCCAAAATCATAGCCTATAGCACATCGATTTAGCCCAAAAATGCCCCGTTCACGCCATTTTGTCCGTTTGTCCACCCAAATAGCTATGAAAAATTAAATGGACCACACTGATCCCAACCTCCCTCGCATGCACCAATCGATTTTTGGCTCAAAGGACGCCCGTACCCCTGGCCTGCCTCTAAAACCGTAGGTCATAGCACATCATTTTGGCCCGAAAATGCCCCGTTTGCTAAGTTTCACATGTTTGTCTATCCAAATAGCCAGGAAAAATTAAACGAACCACACTGCGATAATCCTCAACCCCCCTGGCATGCCCCATTATATTTTTGGCTGGCAGAATGCCCGAACCCCAAGCCCACTCCCAAAACCATGGGCAATAGCACATCGATTTGGCCCGAAAATGCCCCATTAACGCTATTTCACTCGTTTGTCTACCCAAAGGGATACAAAAACTTAAACAGACCACACTTGGATGATCCTCAGCCTCCCTGGCATGCCTCGATTGATTTTTGACCCACAGCACGCCCGGACCCCGGGTCCACCCCCTAAATCATGGGCTATAGCTCACTGATTTGAAGAGAAAATGCCCCGTTCGTGCCCTTTCGCCCGTTTGTCAACCTAAATGGCTACCAAAAATTAAACGGACCATACTAGGACAATCCCCAACCTCCCAGTCATGCCTTGATCGATTTTTAGCCAACAGCAAGCCTAGACCCTAGGCCCACGCCCGAAACTGTGCGCTATAGAACACCGATTTTGCCCAAAAATGCCCCTATCGCACTGTTTCACCTGTTTGCACACCAAAATGGCAATGAAAAATTAAAAGGACCATTTTGGGACGATCCCCAACCTCCCTGGCATTCCCCGGTCAATTTTTGGCCCACAAAACACCCTAACCCTAGGCCCACCCCCAAAGCTGTGAGCAATAGCACACCAATTTTGCTTGAATATGCACAGGTTGTACTGTTTTCCTATTTGTCCAACCAAATGGCCATGAAAATTAAACAGACTATACTAGGATGATCCCCAACCTCCCTGGCATGCCCCGATCAATTTTGTCCCACAGCATGCCCGAACCCTGAGCCCACCCCAAAAACCCTGCGCTACATTACACCGATTTAGCCCAAAAATTCATCGTTCGCGTTGTTTTGCTCGTTTGTCCACCCAAATAGCCAAAAAAATTTAAACAGACCATATTCAGATGATCCCCAATCTCCCTGGCATGCCCCGATCAATTTTCGGCACACAGCACACCCAGAACCTGGGCCCACCCCTGAAATCGTGGGCTATAGTACACTGATTTTACTTGAAATGCCCCGTTCCCGTTGTTTCGCCCGTTTGTCCGCCCAAATAGCCACAAAAATTGAAACGAAATACACTGGGATGATCTCCAACCTCCCTGGCACGCCCCAGTCAATTTTTGGCCCACAGCATGCCCGGACTCTCGGCCCAACCCCAAAACCGTGAGCTATAGCACACTGATTTGGCCAGAAAATTCACCATTCGCGCCATTTCGTCCATTTGTCTGACCTAATGGCCTCAAAAAATTAAACGAACCATACTAGGATGATCCCCAACCTCCCTGTCATTCCCTGGTTGATTTTTAACCCATGGCATGCCTGAACCCTGGGCCCATCCCAAAAAACCCAAGCTATAGTACATCGATTTATCTCGAAAAACCTCGTTTGCGCCGTTTTGCCCATTTGTCCACCCAAATGGCCAAGAAAATTTAAATAGACCATACTCGAACGATCCCCAACCTCCCTGGCATACCCCGATCGATTTTTAGCCCACAACACAACTGAACCTTGGTCCCACCCCTGAAATCGTGGGCTATAGCACATCGATTTGGCCAGAAAATGCCCTATTCACGCTGTTTCTCCCATTTGTCCAGTCAAATAGCCACTAAAATTTAAATGGACCACACTGGGACGATCCCCAATCTCCTTGTCATACCTCAATTAATTTTTGGCCCACAGCACGCCCGAACCCTAGGCTCACTCCCAAAATCGTGAGCTATTGCACATCGATTTATCCTAAAAATGCACCGTTCGCATTGTTTTGCCTATTTGTCCAACCAAATGGCCACGAAAAATTAAACTAACCATACTAAGATGATCCCTAACCTCCCTAGCATGCCCCAATCGATTTTTGGACCACAGCATGATCGAACCCCTGGCCCACCCCAAAAACCCTGGGCTATAGTACACTGATTAGACCCAAAGATGTCCCGTTCATGCTGTTTTACCCATTTGTCCACCGAAATCACCAAGAAAATTTAAACGAACCATACTCGGATGATCCCCAAACCCCCTGTCACACCCTGGTCGATTTTCGTCCCATAGCACGCCTGAACCCCGGGACCACCCCCATAACTGTGGGCTATAGCACATTGATTTGGCCTGAAAATGCCCTGTTCGTTCCGGTTCACCCGTTTTTCCACCTAAATGGCCAAAAAAAATTAAACGGACCACACTGAGGTGATCCCCAACCTCCCTGGCATATCCCGATCAATTTTCAGCCCACAGCACGCCCAAACCCCGAGCCCACTGCCAAAATCGTGGGATATATCACACCGATTTGGAGAGAAATTGCCCGGACCCCAGGCTATCCCCCAAAACTGTGGGCTATAGCACACCGATTTGGCCCAAAAATACCCCAATCGGGCCGTTTCGCCTGTTTGTTCACCCAAATAGCCACAAAAATTTAAATGGATCACACTGGGACAATCCCCAACCTTCCTAGAATGCCTCGATTAATTTTCGGCCCACAGCATGCTCGAACCCTAGGCCCACCCCCAAAACCGTGAGCTATAGCACATTGATTTGGCCTGAAAATGCACCATTCGCGCTGTTTCACCCACTTGTCCAATCAAATAGCCACGAAAAATTAAACGGACCATGCTAGGATGATCCAACCTCCCTAGCATGCCCCGATAGATTTTTGACCCACGGCATGCCTGAGCCCTGGGCCCATCCCAAAAACCCTGGGCTATAGTACACCGATTTGGCCTTAAAATACCCTGTTCGCGTCATTTTGCCTGTTTGTCCACCCAAATGGCCAAAAAAAATTAAACGAACCATACTCGAACAATCCCCAACCTCCCCGGCATGCCTCAATCAATTTTCGGCCAACAGCACACCCGGACCCCGAGCCCACACCTGAAACCGTGGGCAATAGCACACCGATTTAGCCCGAAATGCCCCATTCACGTCGTTTCACCCGTTTGTCCACCCAAATAGCCACAAAAATTTAAACGAACCATACTGGGATGATCCCTAATCTCTCTGGCAAGCCCTGGTTAATTTTTTCCCACAGTACGCCCGAACCCTGGGCCCACCCATGAAACCATGAGCTATAGCACACCGATTTAGCCCGAAAATGCACCGTTCATGCCATTTCGCCCGTTTGTCCAACCAAATAGCCACGAAAAATTAAACGGACCATAATAGGATGATATCCAACATCCCTAGCATTCCTCGATTGATTTTCAACCCACAGTATGCCCGAAACCTGGGCCCACCCTAAAACCCTTGGCTATAGTACATCGATTTGACTCGAAAATGCCCCGTTCGCGCTGTTTCGCCCATTCATCCACCCAAATGGCCAAGAAAATTTAAACACGCCATACTCGGATGATCCCCAAATTCTTTGGCATACCCCGGTTGATTTTTGTTGCATAGCACGCCTAGACCCTGGGACCACCCCCAAAACCGAGGGCTATAGCACACCGATTTGGCCTGTAAATGCCCCGTTCGCTTCGATTCACCCGTTTGTCCACCCAAATAGCCACGAAAACTCAAACGGACCACACTGGGATGATACCCAACCTCCCTGGCATGCCCCGGTCAATTTTCAGCCCACAACACGCAGGGACCCTGAGCCCACCTCTGAAACCATGGGCTATCACACCGATTTGGCTCGAAAATGCCTCGTTCGCGCTGTTTTGCTTGTTTGTCCACCCAAATGGCCACGAAATATTAAACGAACCACACTGGGACCATTCCCAACCTGCCTGGAAGGCCCTGGTTAATTTTTGGCCTACAGCACACCTAGAATTTGGGCCCACCGCCAAAATTATTGGCTATAGCACTCCAATTTGGCACGAAAATACCTCGTTCGCGCTGTTTCACTTCTTTGTCCACCCAAATTGCCACGAAAAATTAAATGGACCACACTGGGACCCTTCCCAACCTACCTGGCAGGACCTGGTTAATTTTTGTCCCACAGCACGATTAGAATTTGGGCCCACCCCTAAAATCGTTGTCTATAGCACATCGATTTTGCATGAAAATGCCTCGTTCGCGCCGTTTCACCCGTTTTTCCACCCAAATGGCCATAAAAAATTAAATGGACCATACTTGGATGATCCCCAATATCTCCGGCACACCTCAATTAATTTTTGACCAACCGCACGCCTGGATCCCGGGCCTACCCCAAAAACCATGGGGTATAGCACACCGATTTGGCCCAAAAATACCCCGTTCGTGCCATTTCTCCCCTTTGTCCACCCAAATGGCCATAAAAATTTAAATGGACCATACTGGAATGATTCCCAACCCCCTGCAATGCTCCACATAATTTTTCGCTACAGCAAGCCCGGACCTGGGCCCGCCCCTAAAATTGTGGGTTATAGCACACCGATTTGGCCCGAAAACATCTCATTCGCATCATTTCACCCCTTTGTCCATAAAAATGGCCACAAAAAAATTAAACGGACCATACTAGGATGATCCCCAACCTCCCTGGCATGCCTCGATTAATTTTCGACACATAACACGCTCGGACCCCAGTCCCACCCCCAAAACCGTGGGATATAGAACACCGATTTGGCTCAAAAATACCCCGTTCGTGTTGTTTCTCCCGCTTGTTAACCCAAATAGCCACAAAAATTTAAACGGACCATAATATGATAATCCCCAATCTCCCAAGAAAGCATCGATTGATTTTTGGCTCACAGCATGCCTTGACTCTGGGCTCACCCGCTAAATCGTGGCCTATAACAAACCAATTTTGCCCGAAAATGCCCAATTCACGCTATTTCGCCCGTTTGTCCACCCAAATGACCATGAAAAATTAAATGGACCATACTGGGAAGATCCCCAATCATTCGGGAATGCTCTAGTCGATTTTTGGCCTACAGCACGCCCGGACCCACCCGTAAAATCATAGGCTATAGCACATCGATTTAGCTCAAAAATGCCCCGTACACGCCGTTTCGCCCATTTGTCCACCCAAATGGCCACGAAAAATTAAATGGACCACACTGATCCCAACTTTCCTCGCATACCCCGATCGGTTTATGGCCCACAGCACGCCCAGACCCCTAGCCCACCCCTGAAACTATTGGCTATACCACATCGATTTGTCTCAAAAATGCTCCGTTCGTGCAGTTTCACTCATTTGTCCACCCAAATGGCCACAAAAAATTAAATGGACCACACTGGGATGATCCCCAACCTCCCTGGCACGCCCCAATCGATTTTCAGCCCGCAGCACACCCGAACCTCGAGCCCACTCACAAAATCGTGGGCAATAGCTCACCGATTTAGCCCAAAAATGCCCAGTTCACACTGTTTTGCCTGTTTGTCAATTTAAACAAACCACACTTCAACGATCCCAGACCTCTCTGGCATGCCACGATTGATTTTCATCCCACAGCATGCCCGAACCTCGGGCCCACCTCCTAAACCGTGGGCTATAGCACACCAACTTGTACAACAAATGCCCCGTTCGTGCTTATTCGCCTGTTTGTCCACCCAAATGGCTATGAAAAATTAAACGGACCACATTGGGATAATCCCCAACCTCCCTGGCAGGACCCAGTCGATTTTTGGCCAACAGCACGCCCGGACCTTAGGCCCACCCCCAAAATCGTGTGCTATACCACTCCGATTTGGCCCAAAAATGCCCCGTTCGCACTGTTTCGCCCGTTTGTCCACCCAAATGGCCACTCAAAATTAAAAGGATCATATTGGGATGATCCACAACCTCCCTCGCATGGCTCAATCAATTTTTGACATACAGCACGCCCAGACACCGGGCCCACCCGTAAAATCGTGGGCTATAGCACATCGATTTGGACCAAAAATGCCCCGTTTGCATCATTACGTCTGTTTGTCGATCCACATGGCCACAAAAATTTAAATAAACTATACTGGGATGATCCCCAACCTCCCTGGCATGCCTCGGTCAATTTTTGGCCCACATCACGCCCGGACCCCAGGCCCATCCCCAAAATTATGGGCTATAGCAGATCGATTTTGCCCAATAATTCCCCGTTTACTCTATTTCGCCCGTTTGTCCACCCAAATGGCCTCAAATAATTAAACAGACCATATTAGGAATGGCCCACACTTGAAACCGTGTGCTATAGCACACCGATTTGGCCCAAAAATGCCCCAATCGCGCTGTTTCGCCTGTTTGTCCACCTAAATGGCCACGAAAATTAAAAGGATCATACTGGGACGATCCCCAACCTCCTTGGCATTCCCCGATCAATTTCTGCTTGCAGCACGCCCAGACACCGGGCCCACCCCCAAAACTGTGGGCTATAGCACACCAATTTGGCATAAAAATGCCACGTTTGAATCGTTTTGCCTGTTTGTCCACCCAAATTTTCACAAAAATTTAAACGGACCACACTGGGATGATCCCTAACCTCCCTAGTATGCCCCAATCAATTTTTGGCCAACATCACGCATGGACCTCGGGCCCACCCCCAAAACCGTGGGTTATGCACACCAATTTTTCCCAAAAATGCCCCATTTACGTTGTTTCACCTGTTTGTCCACCCAAATGGCCCAAAAATTCCCCGTTAGCGCAGTTTCAACCGTTTGTCCACCCAAATGGTAGGGATAAAATAAACGGACCACACTGGTATGATCCTCAACCCCCTGGCACACCCCAGTCTATTTTAGGCTAGAAGAATGCCCGAACCCCGAGCCCACTCTCGAAACCATGGGCAATAAGACACTGATTTAGCCCGAAAATGCCTCATTCACGACGTTTCGCCCATTTGTCTACCCAAAGGGCCATGAAAACTTAAACAGACCACAATTGGACGATCCATAACCTCCCTGCATGCCCCAATCAATTTTTAGCCCACAATATGCCCAAACCTTGGGCCCACCCTAAAACCATGAGCTATATCACACCGATTTGACCCAAAAATAGTCCATTTGCGCCGTTTCATCTGTTTGTCCACCCAAATGGCCATGAAAAATTAAATGAACCATGCTGGGAAAATCTCCAACTTTCATGGCATACCTCGATCGATTTTCGGCTATCAGCACACTCAGACCCCTGACCCACCCCCTAAATCATTGGTTATAGCACACCGATTTGGCCCCGAAATACCCCGTTCGTGCAATTTTGACTGTTTGTCCACCAAAATGGCCACGGAAAATTAAACGGACCACACTGGGATGATCCCCAACCTCCCTGGCATGCTTCAGTTAATTTTCAGCCTGCAGCACGCCCGGACCCTAGGCCCAGCCCCAAAATCGTGGGCTATAGCACACCGATTTGGACCAAAAATTCCTCTTTTGATTTTCAGCCAACAACACGCCCGAATCCTGGGCCCACCTACAAAACCATGGGCTATAGCACACCGATTTAACCTGAAAATACACTGTTCGTGCTGTTTCGCACTTTTGTCTACCCAAATGGCCACAAAAAAATAAACTGACCACACTGGGACGATCCCCAACTTCCCTGGCATACCCCGGTTAATTTTTTGCCCACAGCACGCCCGAACCCTGAGCCCACCCCAATACCATGTGCTATAACACACTGATTTGCCCCAAAAATGCCTCGTTCATGCCATTCACCCGTTTGTACACCAAAATGGTCACAAAAATTTAAATGGACCATACTTGGATGATCCCCTACCTCTTTGGAATGCCTCGGTTGATTTTTGTCCCACAGCATGCCCGAACCCCGGGCCTATCCCCAAAAATGTGGGCTATAGCACATCGATTTGACCTAAAAATGCCCCGTTCGTGTCGTTTTGCCCGTTTGTCTACCAAAATGGCAACAAAAAATTAAATGGACCATACTAGGATGATCCCCAACCTCCCTGGCATGCCTTGATCAATTTTTGGACCATAGTAAACCAGGCCCCCAGGCCCACCCCCAAAACTGTGGGCGATAGCACACCGATTGTTCTTGAAAATACCAGTTCACACTGTTTGACCCGTTTGTCCACCCAAATGGCCACTAAAATTTAAATAAACTACACTGGGATGATCCCCAACATCCCTGGCATACTTAGGTAGATTTTCGGACCACAGCATGCTCGGACCCTGGGTCCACCCTTGAAACAGTAGGCTATAACACACCGATTTGGCCAGAAAATGCATCGTTCGCATAGTTTTACCCGTTTGTCCACCTAAATAGCTACAAAAAATTAAACGAACCACACTAAGATGATCCCACCCTCCCTGGCACACCCCAGTTGATTTTTGCCCCACAGCACGCTCGGACCCCTGGCCCACCCCTAAAACTGTTGGCTACAGCACACCAATTTGGCCCGAAAATATCCCGTTCACGCAGTTTCACCCGTTTGTCCACCCAAATGGCCACAAAAAATTAAACGGACCACACTGGGATGATCCTTAACCACCCTGACACGCCCCAGTAAATTTTTGGCCCACAGCACGCCCAGAACCCAGGCCCTCACCCAAAACCATAGGCTATAGCACACTAATTTGGTCGGAAAATGCCTCATTTGTGCTATTTCACCCGTTTGTCCACCCAAATGGCTACGAAAAATTAAATGGACCACACTGGGATGATTCCCAACCTCCCTAGCATGCCTCGGTGTATTTTCGGTTAGCAGAATGCCCGAACCCCGAGCCCACTCCCGAAACCATGGGCAATAGCACACCGATTTGGCCTGAAAATGCCCCATTTGCGTTGGTTCGCTCGTTTGTCTACCCAAAGGGCCACAAAAACTTAAACAGACCACACTTGCATGATTCCCAACCTCCCTGGCATGCCTCGGTTGATTTTTGGCCCACAGCATGTTCGAACCCCGGGCCCACCCCATAAATCGTGGGCTATAGTAGACTGATTTGAATAGAAAATGCCCCGTTCGTGCCCTTTCGCCCATTTGTCCACCCAAAATGGCTACGAAAAATTAAACGGGCCTCACTAGGACAATCCCCATTCTCCCTGGCATGTCCTGGTCGATTTTTAACCAATAGCAAGCCCGGACCCTAGGCCCACGCCCGAAACAGTGTGCTATAGCACACCGATTTGGCCCAAAAATGCCCCTATCGCGCTGTTTCACCCGTTTATCCCTCTAAATGGCCATGAAAAATTAAAAGGACCATATAAGGATGATCCCAACCTCCCTGGCATGCCCCGATAAATTTTAGCCAGCAGCACACCCAGACACCGGACCCACCCCCAAAACTGTGGACTATGGCACACCGATTTGGCCAGAAAATACCCCGTTTGCATCGTTTCGCCTGTTTGTCCACCCAAATTTCCATGAAAATTTAATCGGACCACACTGGGATGATCCCCAACCTCCCTGGAATGTCTCAATCAATTTTCATCTAACATCATGCGCAGACCCCGAGCCCACCCCAAAAACCGTAAGATATGCACACCAATTTTGCCCAAAAATGCCCCATTTACGCTGTTTTGCTTGTTTGTCCACCCAAATGGCCATGAAAAATTAAAATGACCATACTGGGATGATCTCCAACCTCCCTGGCATTCCCCGGTCAATTTTTGGCCCGCAACAGGCCGAGACCCTGGGTCCACCCTAAAACCATGGGCTATAGCACATGGATTTGGCCCGAAAATGCCCCATTCGCACCGTTTCACTTGTTTGTCCACCCAAATGGCCATGAAAAATTAAATGAACCATACTGGGAAAATCTCCAACCTTCATGGTATACCTCGATCAATTTTCAGCCATCAACACACCCAGACCCCTGACCCACCCCATAAACCGTTGGCTATAGAACACCGATTTGGCCTAAAAATACCTCATTCATGCAATTTTGACTGTTTGTCCAGCCAAATGGCCACAAAAAATAGAACAGACCATACTGGGATGATCCCCAACCTCCCTGGCACGCTTCGTCAATTTTCAGCACGTAGTACGCCTTGACCCCAGGCCCACCCCCTAATCGTAGGCTATAGCACACCGATTTGGACCAAAAATGCCTTGTTCGCTCCATTTTACCCGTTTATCCACCCAAAAGGCCATGACTATATAAATGAATCACACTGGGATGGTCCCCAATCTCCCTAGCACTCCCCGATTGATTTTTGTTCCACAGCACTCCCGAACCTCGGGCCCACCCCCAAAATGGTGGGTTATATCACACCGATTTTGCCCGAAAATACCCTGTTCGCACCGTTTTGCCTATTTGTCCACTCAAATGGCCATTAAAATTTAAACGGACCACACTGGGATGTCCCCAACCTTCCAAACATGCCCCGGTCAATTCTTTGCCCATTACAGGCCCGAACCCCAGGCCTACCTCAAAACTGTGGGCTATAGCACACCGATTTGGCCTTAAAATGCCCCGTTTGTGGTGTTTCGCCTGTTTGACCACCGAAATATCCACAAAAATTTAAACAGACCACACTGGGATGATCCCCAGCCTTCCTGGCATGCCCTGATCAATTTTTGGCCCACAGCACACCTGGACCCCAAGTCCACCTCCGAAATCGTAAGCTATAGAACACCGATTTAGCCAGAAAATTCCCTATTTGGGCTGTTTTTCCCGTTTGTCAACCCAAATGGCCACAAAAAATTCAACGGACAACACTGAGATGATCCCCAACCTTCCTGGCATGCCTCGATCAATTTTTGGTCCACAGCACACCCGAACCCAAAGCCCACCCCCAATATCGTGGGCTATAACACACCAATTTGGCCCAAAAATGCCTCGTTCATGCCGTTTCACCCGTTTATCCACCCAAATGGCCATAAAAATTTAAATGGACCATACTTGGATGATCCCCTACCTTCCTGGAATGCCTCGGTTAATTTTTGGCCTACAGCATGCCCAAAATGGCAACAAAAAATTAAATGGACCATACTAGGATGATCCCCAACCTCCCTAGCATGCCTCGATCAATTTTTATCCCACAGCAAGCCAGGACCCCGGGCTCATCTCCAAAACCGTGGGCGATAGCACATCAATTATTCTCGAAAATGACCCGTTCACACCGTTTCACCCGTTTGTCCACCCAAATGGCCACAAAAATTTAAATGAACTACACTGGGATGATCCCCAACCTCCCTGGCATGCCCCGGTTGATTTTTGGCCCATAGCACGCCCGGACCCAAGTCCACCCCTAAAACCACAGGCTATAACACACCAATTTGGCCCAAAAATGCACCGTTTGTGTCATTTTACCCGTTTAACCATAGGCTATAACATACTGGGATGATCTCCAAGCTTCTACAGCATGTTTAGAATCTGAGCCCACCCCCAAAACCGTGGGCTATAGCATATCAATTTACCACAAAAATGCCTCATTCGCGCCGTTTTACCTGTTTGTCCACCGAAATGGCCACAAAAGATCAAATGGACCACACTTGGATGATCCTCAACATCCTCAGCATATCCCGGTCGATTTTCAGCCCACAGCATGCCCGGACCCTGGGCCTACCCCCAAACCATGGGCTATAGCACCCAAATTTGCCTCGAAAATGCCCCATTCGCACCGTTTCGCCCGTTTGTCCACACAAATAGCCACAAAAATTTAAATAGACGACACTGGCATGATCACCAACCTCCCTAGAATGCCCCAGATAATTTTTAGCCACAGCAATCCAGGACCCCAAGCCCAGCCCCAAAACCGTGGGCTATAGCACACCGTTTGGCTTGAAAATGCCCCATTTACATCATTTCGCCCGTTTGTCCACCAAAATAGCCACAAAAAATTAAATGGAGCATACAAGGATGATCCCCAACCTCCATGGCATGCCTCGATCAATTTTTCGCCCACAACGCGTACGGACCTAGGGTCCACCCCAAAAACTGTGGGTTATAGCCCAGCAATTTGGTTCAAAAATGACTCGTTCGTGCCGTTTCATCCGTTTGTCCACCCAAATAGCCACAAAAATTTAAATGCACCATACAGGGATGATCCCCAACCTCCTTAGTATGCCTCGGTGAATTTTTAGCCCATATCACGCTCGGACCCCCGGCCCATCCCTATAACCGTGAGCTATAGCACACTGATTTGGCTCGAAAATGCCCCATTCGCGCCGTTTCACCCAATTATCCATAAAAATAGCCACAAAAAATTAAACAGACCATACTAGGTTAATCCCCAACCTCCCTGACATGCCTCAATTAATTTTTGGCCTACAGCACGCTCGGACCCCAGGCCCACCCCCAAAAACGTGGGCTATAGCACACTAATTTGGCTCAAAAATGCCCTGCTCACGCCGTTTCGCCTATTTGTCCACCTATATGGCCACAAAAATTTAAATGGACCACACTGAGATGATCCCCAACCTCCCTAGCACGCCCTGATCAATTTTTTGCCCACAGCACGCTTGGACCCTGGCGCACCAATTTTGCCAGAAAATGCCTCGTTCACGTCGTTTTGCCCGTTTGTCCACCCAAAGCCACAAAAAATTAAACTGACCATACTTCGAAGATCCCCACCTCCCTGGCATGCTCTGGTCGATTTTTGGCCAGCATAACGCCTGGACCCCGGACCCACCCCTAAAATCATAGCCTATAGCACATCAATTTAGACAAAAATGCCCCGTTCACGCTATTTCACCCGTTTGTCCACCCAAATGGCTACGAAAAACTAAACGGACCACACTGATCCCAACCTCTCTCACATACCCCGATTGATTTTTAGCCCACAGCACGCCTGGACTCCTGGCCCACCTCCAAAACTGTAGGTCATAGCACATCGTTTCGTCTCGAAAATGCCCCATTCGCGTGGTTTCACCCGTTTGTCCACCCAAATGGCCAGGAAAAATTAAACGAACCACACTGGGATGATCCTCAACCTCTCTTGCACGGCCTAATGTATTTTTGGCTGGAAGAATACCCAAACCCCGAGCGCACTACTGAAACCGTGGGCAATAGCACATCGATTTGGCTCGAAAATGCCTCATTCGCGTTGTTTCGCCCATTTGTCTACCTAAAGGTGCACGAAAACTTAAACAGACCATACTTGTACGATCCCCAAACTCCCTGGCATTCCTCGGTTGATTTTTGGCCCTCAGCACGCCCGGACCCCGGACCCACCCCCTAAATCATGGGCTATAGCACAATGATTTGAACGGAAAATGCCCCATTCGTGCCTTTTCGCCCGTTTGGCCACCCAAATAGCTACGAAAAATTAAACGGACCACACTAGGACGATCCCCAACCTCCGTGGCATGGCCCAGTCGATTTTTAGCCAACAGCAAGCCCGGAACCTAGTCCCACACCCGAAACCGTGTGCTATAGCACAATAATTTAGCCCAAAAATGCCCCTATCGCGTTGTTTCACCTGTTTATCCACCCAAATAGCCATGAAAAATTAAAAGGACCATACTGGGACTATCCCAACCTCCCTGGCATGCCTCGATCAATTTTATGCCAGCAGCACACCCAGACACCGAGGCCACCCCCAAAACTGTGGGCTATAGCACACCGATTTGGCCTGAAAATGCCCCGTTTGCATCGTTTCGCCTCTTTGTCCACCCAAATTTCTACGAAAATTTAAATGGATCACACTGGGATGATCCCCAACCTCCCCGAGCCCACCCCCTAAACCCTAGGCTATGCACACCGATTTTTCCTAAAAATGCCCCATTTACGCATTTTTGCCTGTTTGTCCACCCGAATGGTCACGAAAAATTAAACTGACCATACTGGGAAGATCTCCAACCTCCCTGGTATGCCCCGGTCAATTTTTGGCCCACAACATATCCATACCCTGGGCCCACACCAAAACCGTGGGCTATGGCACATTGATTTGGCCCAAAAATTCCCCGTTCGCGCTATTTTGCCCATTGGTCCACCCAAATGGCCATGAAAAATTAAATGAACCATACTGGGAAAATCTCCAACCTTCATGGCATAACTTGATTAATATTTGGCCATCAACAAACCCGGAACCCTGACCAACCCCCTAAACCGTTGTCTATAGCACACCGATTTGGCCCAAAAATACCCCGTTCGCACAGTTTCGACTGTTTGTCCATCCAAATGGCCACAAAAAATTAAACTGATCACACTGGGATGATCCCCAACCTCCCTGGCATGCTTTGGTTGATTTTCAGCCCGCAGCACACTCGGACCCCAGGCACACCCCCAAAATCGTGGACTATAGCACACCAATTTGGACCGAAAATGCCTCGTTTGCTCCATTTCACCCGTTTGTCCACCCAAAAGGCCATAAAAATATAAATGGATCATACTGGGATGATCCCCAATCTCCCTAGCATGCCACGATTGATTTTCGTCCCACGACACTTCCGAACCTCGGGCCCACTCCCAAAACGGTGGGCTATAACACACCGATTTTGCCCGAAAATGCCCTGTTCGCGCTGTTTTTCCCATTTGTCCACCCAAATGGCCATAAAAATTTAAACGGACCACACTAGGATGTCCCCAACCTTACTGACATGCCCCGATCAATTTTTGGCCCATTACACGCTCGGACCCTAGGCCCACTCCAAAACCGTGGGCTATAGCACACCGATTTGGCCTTAAAATTCCTCGTTCATGCCATTTCGCCCATTTGACCACCGAAATATCCACGAAAATTTAAATGGACCACACTGGGATGATCCCCAACCTTCCTGGCATGCCCTGATCAATTTTTGGCCAACAACACGCCCGGACCCCAGGTCCACCTCCGAAATCGTGAGTTATAAAACACTGATTTAGCTTGAAAATGTCCCATTCAGGTCATTTTGCTCGTTTGTCCACCCAAATAGCCACAAAAAATTCAACGAACAACACTGAGATGATCCCCAACCTTTCTAGCAAGCCTCGGTCAATTTTCGGCCCACAAAATGCCCGAACCCAAGGCCCACACCCAAAACCATGAGCAATAGCACACCTATTTGCTTGAAAATGCACAGGTCGCACCGTTTTCCTGTTTGTCCAACCAAATGGCCACAAAAACTTAAACGTACTACACTAGGATGATCCCCAACCTCCCTGGCATGCCTCGATCAATTTTTGGCCCACAGCATGCCCGAACCCTGAGCCCACCCCAAAAAACCTACGCTAAATTACACCGATTTAGCTCGAAAATGTACCGTTTGTGCCGTTTTGCGCGTTTGTCTACCCAAATAGCCAAGAAAATTTAAACGGACCATACTGAGACGATCCCCAATCTCCCTGGCATACCCCGATTGATTTTCGGCATACAGGACACCCAGAACCAAGGCCCACCCCTAAAACCGTGGGCTATGCCCTTTGATTTTGCCTGAAATGCCCCGTTCGCGATGTTTCGCCCGTTTGTCCAATCAAATAGCCACAAAAATTTAAACAGACCACACTGGGGCGATCTCCAACCTCCCTGGCATGCCCCAGTCAATTTTTGGCCCATAGCATTCCCGAAACCTAGTCCCAACCCCGAAACCGTGAGCTATAGCACACTGATTTGGCTGAAAAATTCACCATTCGCACCGTTTCATCCATTTGTCTGACCTAATGGCCACAAAAAATTAAAAGAACCATACTAGGATGATCCCCAACCTCCCTGGCATGCCCCGATCAATTTTTAACCCACGGCACGCCTGAACCCTGGCCCCATCCCAAAAACCCAGAGCTATAGTACACCGATTTGTCTTGAAAAACCTCGTTTGTGCCGTTTTGCCCATTTGTCCACCCAAATGGCCAAGAAAATTTAAATAGACCATACTCGAATGATCCCCACCTCCCTGGCATGCCCCGATTGATTTTTTGCCAGCAACACACCCAGACACTAGGCCCACCCCCAAAACTGTGGGCTATAGCACACCGATTTGGCCTGAAAATGCCCCGTTTGCATTGTTTTACCTATTTGTCCGCCCAATTTCCATCAAAAATTAAGCTGACCATATTGGGATGATCCCTAATCTCCCTGGCATGCCTCGATATATTTTTGGCCCACAACATGCCCAGAACCTGGGCCCACCCCAAAACCGTGGGCTATAGCACATCGATTTGGCCCGAAAATGCCCCGTTCGCGCCGTTTCGCCCTTTTGTCCACCAAAATGGCCGCAAAAAATTAAACGAAGCATACTATAACCTCCATGACATGCCTCGATCAATTATTGGCCCACAATGCGCACGGATCTTGGGCCCACCCCCGAAACCGTGGGCTATAGCACACCAATTTGGTTTTAAAATGCCCCGTTTGCGCCGTTTCGTCCGTTTGTCCACCTAAATGGCCACAAAAATTTAAACGAACCATAGTAGGATGATCCCCAACCTTCCTAGTATGCCCCGGTGAATTTTTGGCCTATATCACACCCGGACCCCGGGCCCAACCCCATAACCGTGAGATATATTACATGATTTGGCTCGAAAATGCCCCATTCACCCCGTTTCGCCCATTTGTCCACAAAAATAGCCACAAAAAAATTAAAAGGACCATACTAGGATGATACCCAACCTCCCTGACATGCCTCGATCAATTTTCAGCCTACAGCACGCTCGGACCCCAGGTCTACCCCTAAAACCATAGGCTATTAGCACACTGATTTGGCTAAAAAATGCCCCGCTCATGCTGTTTCTCTCGTTTGTCCACCCAAATGGCCATAAAAATTTAAATGGACCACACTGAGATGATCCCTAACCTCCCTAGCATACCCCAATCAATTTTTCGCCCACAGCACGCCTGGACCCTGGGCTCACCCGCGAAACCGCAGGCTATAGCACAACAATTTTGCTTGAAAATGCCTTGTTTGTGCTGTTTCGCCCTTTTATCCTCCCAAAGCCACAAAAAATTAAACGGACCATACTTGGAAGATCCCCAACCTCCCTGGCATGCTCTGGTCGATTTTTGGCCAACAGAACGCCTGGATCTCGGACCCACCCCCAAAATCATAGCTTATAGCACATCAATTTAGCATGAAAATGCCCCGTTCACGCCATTTCGCCTGTTTTTCCACCCAAATAGCTACGAAAAATTTAACGGACCACACTGATCCCAACCTCCCTCACATGCCCCAATCGATTTTTGGCCCACAGCATGCCCGAACCCCTGGCCCACCTTCAAAACGGTAGGTCATAGCATATCATTTTGGCCCGAAAATGCTCCGTTCGAACAGTTTCACCCGTTTGTCCACCCAAATGGCCAGAAAAAATTAAACGGACCACACTGGGATGATTCTCAACCTCCCTAGCACACCTCGGTGTATTTTTGGCTGGCAGAATGCCCGAACCCTGAGTCCACTACCGAAACCATGGGCAATAGCACACCAATTTGGCTCAAAAATGCAACATTCGCGCTGTTTTGCTCGTTTGTCTACCCAAAGGGCCACGAAAACTTAAACAGACCACACTTGGATGATTCTCAGACTCCCTGGTATGCTTCGGTTGATTTTTGACCCATAGCACGCTCGGACCCCGGGCCCACCCCTAAATCATGGGCTATAGCTCACTGATTTGAACAGAAAATACCCCGTTTGTGCCCTTTAACCCGTTTGTCAACCCATATGGCTACGAAAAATTAAACAGACCACACTAGGAAGATTCGCAACCTCCCTGGCTCGCCCCAATCAACTTTTAGCCAACAGCAAGTTTGGACCCTAGGCCCACGCCCGAAACCGTGTGCTATAGCACACCGATTTAGCCCAAAAATGCCCCTATCGCACTGTTTCACCCGTTTGTACACCAAAATGGCAATGAAAAATTAAAAGGACCATTTTGGGACGATCCCCAACCTCCCTGGCATGCCCCAATCGATTTTCTGCAAGTATCACACCAAGACACCAGGCCTACCCCCAAAACTGTGGGCTATAGCACACCGATTAAGCCTAAAAATGCCCCGTTTGCATCGTTTCTCCTGTTTGTCCACACAAATTTCCATGAAAAATTAAACTGACCATATTGGGATGATCCTCAACCTCCCTGGCATGCCCCAATAAATTTTTGTCCCACAACATGCCCAGACCTAGCGCACCCTAAAACTGTGGGATATAGCACATCGATTTGGCCTGACAATGCCCCGTTCGCGCTGTTTTGCCCATTTGTCCACCCAAATGGCCATGAAAAATTAAATGAACCATACTGGGAAAATCTCCAACCTTCATGGCATACCTCAATTGACTTTCGGCTATCAGCACACCCGGACGCTTGACCCACCCCCTAAAGCGTTGGCCATAGCACATCGATTTGGCCGAAAAATACCCCGTTCGTGCAGTTTCAACTGTTTGTCCACACTGACCACGAAAAATTAAACGAATTACACTGGGATAATACCCAACCTCCCTGGCATAGTTCAGTCAATTTTCAGCCTACAGCATGCCCTAACCCCAGGCCCACCCCCAAAATCGTGGGCTATAGCACACAGATTTGGACCGAAAATGTCTCGTTCGCTCCATTTCAACCGTTTGTCCACCCAAAAGGCGACAAAAATATAAACGAATCATACTGGGATGATCCCCAATCTCCCTAGCACGCCCCAATTGATTTTCATCCTACGGCACTCACAAAACTCGGGCCTACCCCCAAAACGGTGGGCTATAGCACATCGATTTTGCTCGAAAATGCCCTGTTTGCATCGTTTTGCCTATTTATCTACCCAAATACCCATGAAAATTTAAAAGGACCACACTGGGATGGCCCCAATCTTCCTGACATACCCCGGTCGATTTTTGGCCCATTACACGCCCGGACCCTAGGCCCACCCCAAAACCGTGGGCTATAGCACACCGATTTGGCCTTAAAATGCCCCATTCGTGGCGTTTCACATATTTGACCACCGACATATCCACAAAAATTTAAACAGACCATACTGGGATGATCCCCAACCTTCTTGTCATGCCCTAATCAATTTTTGGCCCACAGCATGCCTCGACCCCATGTCCACCTCCTAAATCGTAAGCTATAGAACACCAATTTGGCTAGAAAATACCCTGTTCAAGCTGTTTTGCCCGTTTGTCAACCCAAATGGCCACGAAAAATTCAACGGACAACACTGAGTGATCCCCAACCTTCCTGGCATGCCCCAGTCAATTTTCGGCCCACAGTACGCCCAAACCCCAAGCCCACCCCCAATATTGTGGACTATAACACACCAATTTGGCCCAAAAATACCTCGTTCATACCGTTTCACTGGTTTATCCAACCAAATGGCCACAAAAATTTAAATGGACCATACTTGTATGATCCCCTACCTCCCTAGAATACCTCGATTAATTTTTGTCCCACAGCATGCCCGAACCCCGGTCCTATCCCCGAAACTGTGAGCTATAGAACATCGATTTGGCCTAAAAATGCCCCGTTCGCGCCGTTTTGCCCGTTTGTCCACCAAAATAGCAACAAAACATTAAATGGACCATACTAGGATGATCCCCAAACTCCCTGGCATGCATTGATCAATTTTTATCCCACAGCAAGCTAGGACCCCGGGCCCACCCCAAAAACCGTAGGTGATAGCACACCGATTATTCTCGAAACTGCCCCATTCACACTGTTACACCCGTTTGTCCACCCAAATGGCCACAAAAATTTAAATAAACTACATTGGGACGATCCCCAACCTCCCTGGCATGCCCCGGTTGATTTTTGGTCCACAGCACGCCCGGACCCAAGGTCCACCCCTGAAACCGTAGGCTATAACACACTAATTTGGCCCAAAAATAGACCGTTCGCGTTGTCTTACCCGTTTAACCGTAGGCTATAACACACTCGGAATATCTCTAATCTTCCACAGCATGTTTAGAATCCGGGCCCACCCCTAAAACCGTCGGCTATAGCACATCGATTTGGCACAAAAATGTCTCGTTCGCGCTGTTTTACCCGTTTGTCCACCCAAATGGCCACAAAACATTAAATAGACCACACTTGGATGATCCCCAACATCCTCCGCATACCCCGGTTAATTTTCGGCCCACAGCACGCCCGGACCCCAGGCCTACCTCCCAAATCGTGGGCTATAGCACCCCAATTTACCCCGAAAATGCCCCATTTGCGCCGTTTCGCCCGTTTGTCCACAAAAATTTAAACGAACCACACTGGCATGATCCCCAACCTCCCTAGAATGCCCCAGATAATTTTTGGCCACACCAAGCCTGGACCCCGAGCCCACCCCCAAAACCATGGGCTATAGCACACCGTTTGGCTCAAAAATGCCCCATTTACATCATTTCGCCCGTTTGTCTACCAAAATGGCCGAAAAAATTAAACGGAGCACACAAGGATGATCTCCAACCTCCATGGCAAGCCTCGCTCAAATTTTGGCCCACAGCGTGTACGGACTTCGGGCCCACCCTCAAAACTGTGGGCCATAGCACACCGATTTGGTTTTAAAATGCCCCATTCGCGCCGTTTAGTCCATTTCTCCATCCAAATGGCCACAAAAATTTAAACGGACCATACTGGGATGATCCTCAACCTCCCTAGTAAGCCCTGGTGAATTTTTAGCATATATCACGCTCGGACCCTAGGCCCACCCCCATAACCGTGAGCTATAGCACACTAATTTGGCTCGAAAATGCCCCATTCGCGCCGTTTCACCCGTTTGTCCACAAAAATAGCCACAAAAAATTAAACGGACCATACTAGGAAAATTCCCAACCTCCCTAACATGCCTTGATAAATTTTTGGCCTACAGCACGCTCGGACCCCAGGCCCACCCCCAAAACCGTGGGCTATAGCACACTGATTTGGCTTTAAAATGCCCCGCTCGCGCCGTTTAACCTATTTGTCCACCCATATGGCCACAAAAATTTAAATGGACCACACTGAGATGATCCCCAACCTCCCTAGCACGCCTCAATCGATTTTTTGCCCACAGCACGCTTGGACCCTAAGGCCACCCACAAAACCGCAGGCTATAGCATACCAATTTTGCCCGAAAATACCTCGTTCGTGCCGTTTTGCCCGTTTTTCCACCCACAGCCACAAGAAATTAAACAGACCATACTTGGAAGATCCCCCAACCTCCCTGGCATGCTCTAGTCTATATTTGGCCTATAGAATGCCTGGACCCCAGACCTACCCCCAAAATAATAGCCTATAGCACATCGATTTAGCCTAAAAATGCCCCGTTCATGCCATTTTGCCCGTTTGTCCACCCAAATGGCTATGAAAATTTAAATGAACCATACTAATCCCAACTTCCCTTGCATGCCCCGATCGATTTTTGGCCCACAGCACACCTGGACCCCTAGCCCAACCCCAAAACTATAGGTCATTGCACATTGTTTTGGATCAAACCCCAAACCCCGAACCCACTCCTAAAACCATGGGTAATAGAACATCGATTTGGCCCAAAAATACCCCATTCGCGCTGTTTCACACGTTTGTCTACCTAAAGGGCCACAAAAACTTAAACAAACCATAATTGGACAATCCCCAAACTCCCTGGCATGCCTTTGTTGATTTTTGACCATCAGTACGCTCGGACCCCGGGCTCACCCCCTAAATCATGGGCTATAGCACACTGATTTGAATAGAAAATGCCCCGTTCGTGCCCTTTCGCCCATTTGTCCACCCAAATGGCTACGAAAATTTAAACGGACCATACTAGGATGATCCCCAACCTCCCTGGCACAACCCGATCACTTTTTAGCAAACAGCAATCCCGGACCCTAGGCCCACACCCGAAACCGTGTGCTATAGCACACCGATTTGGCCCAAAAATGCCCCTATCGCGCTGTTTCATCCGTTTAGCCAACCAAATAGCCATGAAAAATTAAAAGGACCATACTGAGATGATCCCAATATCCCTGGCATGCCCCAATTATTTTATACCAACAGAACACCCAAATATTGGGCCCACCCCCAAAACTGTGGGCTATAGCACACCGATTTGGCCTGAAAATGCCTCGTTTGCATCGCTTCGCCTGTTTGTCTACCCAAATTTCTACGAAAATTTAAACGGACCACACTGGGATGATCCCCAACCTCCTTGGTTTGCCCAGATCAATTTTTGCCTAATATCACATACGGACCCCGGGCCCAGCCCCAAAACCGTAGGCTATGCACACCAATTTTGCCCAAAAATGCCCCATTTACGCCTTTTTGCCTGTTTGTCCACCCAAATGGCCACAAAAAATTAAACGGACCACACTGGGATGATACCCAACCTCCCTGGGATGCCCCAGTAAATTTTTGGCCCACAACACGCAGGGACCCTGAGCCCACATCTGAAACCGTGGGCTAGCACATCGATTTGGCTCGAAAATCCCACGTTCGTGATGTTTTGCTTGTTTGTCCATCCAAATGGCCACGAAAAATTAAACAGACCATACAGGGACCATCCCCAACCTACCTGGAAGGCCCTGGTTTATTTTTGGCCCACAGCACACCTAGAATTTGGGCCCACCCCCAAAATCGTTGGCTATAGCACTCCGATTTGGCACGAAAATACCTCGTTCGCGCTGTTTCGCTTGTTTGTACACCCAAATGGCCACAAAAAATTAAATGAACCACACTGAGACCCTCCCCAACCTACCTAGCAAGAGTCGGTTAATTTTTGTCCCACAGCACGACTAGAATTTGGGCCCACCCCCAAAATCATTGGCTATAGCACACTGATTTGGCACGAAAATGCCTCGTTAGCACCGTTTCACCCGTTTGTCCACCCAAATGGCCATAAAAAATTAAATGGACCGCACTTGGATAATCGTCAACATCTCCGGCACAGCTCAGTCAATTTTTGACCAACCGCACGCTTAGACCCCGGGCCTACCCCAAAAACCATGGGCTATAGCACACCGATTTGGCCTAAAAATACCCCGTTCGTGCTGTTTCTCCCCTTTGTCCACCCAAATGGCAATAAAAATTTGAACGAACCATACTGGAATGATTCCCAACCCCCTGCAATGCCCCACATAATTTTTGGCTACAGCAAGCCTGGACCCAAGCCCACCCCTAAAATTGTGGGTTATAGCACATCGATTTGGCCCGAAAATGTCTCATTCGCATCATTTCACCCGTTTGTCCATACAAATGGCCACAAAAAAATTAAACGGACCATACTAGGATGATTCCCAACCTCCCTGGCATGCCTCGATCAATTTTTGGTACATAAAACGCTCGAACCCCAGTCCTACCCTCAAAACTGTAGGGTATAGAACACCGATTCAGCTTAAAAATGCCCCGTTCATGCCGTTTCTCCTTTTTGTCCACCCAAATAGCCAAAAAATTTAAATGGACCATAATAGGATAATCCCCAACCTCCCAAGAATGCATCGATCAATTTTTGGCTCACAGTATGCCTGGACTCTAGGCTCACCCGCTAAATCGTGGACTATAACAAACCGATTTTGCCCAAAAATGCCCCATTCGCGCCATTTCGCCCGTTTATCCACCCAAATGACCATAAAAAATTAAATGGACTATACTGAAAAGATCCCCAACCTTCCGGGCATGCTCTGGGCAATTTTTGGCCTACAGCACGCCCGGACCCCAGACCCACCTCCAAAATCGTAGGCTATAGCACATCGATTTAGCTCAAAAATGCCTCGTACACGCTGTTTCGCCCATTTGTCCACCCAAATGGCAACAAAAAAATAAATGGACCACACTGATCCCAACCTCCCTCACATACCCCAATCGATTTATGGCCCACAGCACGCCTAGACCCCTGGCCTACCCCCAAAACTAATGGCTATAGCACATCGATTTGGCCCGAAAATGCTTCCTTCGTGAAGTTTCACCCATTTGTCCACCCAAATGGCCATGAAAAATTAAACGAACCACACTGGGATGATCCCCAACCTCCCTGGCATGCCCCGATCGATTTTCAGCCCGCAGCACGCCCGAACCCCGAGCCCACTCCCAAAATCATGGGCAATAGCTCACTGATTTAGCCTAAAAATGCCCCGTTCGCACTGTTTTGCCTGTTTGTCTGCCCAAATGGCCATGAAAATTTAAACAGAGCACACTTGGACGATCCCAGACCTCGCTGGCATGCCTCGATTGATTTTTAGCCCACAGTATGCCCGGACCCTGGGCTCACCCTCTAAACCGTGGGCTATGCACACCGACTTGTACAGAAAATGCCCCGTTTGTACCATTTCGCCCGTTTGTCCACCCAACTGGCTACAAAAAATTAAACGGACCATATTGGGATGATCCCAACCTCCCTGGCAGGTCCCGATCAATTTTTGTCCACCAGCACGCCCGGACCTTAGGCCCATCCCCGAAATTGCGTGTTATACCACTCCGATTTGGCCCAAAAATGCGTCGTTCGCGCTGTTTCGCCCGTTTGTCCACCGAAATGGCCACTCAAAATTAAAAGGATCATACTGGGATGATCCACAACCTCCCTCGCATGCCTCGATCAATTTTTGGCATACAGCACGCCCAGACACTGGGCCCACCCCTAAAATTGTGGTCTATAGCACATCGATTTGGACCAAAAATGCCCCGTCTACATCATTACGCCTGTTTGCCGATCCAAATGGCCACGAAAATTTAAATGAACCATACTGGGATAATCCCCAACCTCCCTGGCATGCCTCGGTCAATTTTTGGCCTACATCACGCCCGAACCCCAGGCCCACCCCCAAAATTGTGGGCGATAGCACATCGATTTTGCCCAATAATGCCCCATTTCCGCTATTTCGCCCGTTTGTCCACCCAAATGGCCTCAAAAAATTAAACAGACCATACTGAAAAGATCCCCAACCTTCCTGGCATGCCCCGATCAATTTTTAGCCAACAGCATGCCTGGACCCTGGGCCCACCCCAAAATCATGGCCTATAGCACACCAATTTGGCCCAAAAATCCCCCGTTCACGTCATTTCGCCTATTTGTCCAACCAAACAGCCATGAAAAATTAAACGAACCACACTAGGATAATCCCTAACCTCCCTGGCATACCCCGATCAATTTTTGGCCCTCAGCACACCCAGACCCCTGGCCCACCCCCAAAACCGTTGGCTATAGCACACTGATTCAGCCCAAAAATACCTCGTTTGTGCAATTTCAACCGTTTGTCCACCTAAATGGCCACGAAAAATTAAATAGACCACACTGGGATGATCCCCAACCCCCTGGCATGCTTCATTCGATTTTCAGCCTACAGCACGCCTGGAATCCAGGCCCACCCCAAAAATTTTGGGCTAATAGCACACCGATTTGGCTCAAAAATGCCCCGTTTGTGCTATTTCGCCCGTTTGTCCGTCCAAATAACCACAAAAATTTAAACGGACCATACTGGGATGATCCCCAACCACCCTAACATACCCCGATTATTTTTGACCTACGGCACTCCCAAACCTCGGGCCCACCCCCAAAACGGTGGGCTATAGCACACCTAGTTTGCCCAAAAATGCCCTGTTTGCGCTGTTTTGCCCATTTGTCCACCCAACTGGCCATAAAAATTTAAACGGATCACATTGGGACGTCCCAACCTCCCTGACATACCCCGATCAATTTTCGACCCATTACACACCCGAACCCCAGGCCCACCCCCAAAACTGTGGACTATAGCACACTGATTTGGCTCGAAAAATGCCCTGTTTGCGTCGTTTTGCCCGTTTATCCACCCAAATAGCCATGAAAATTTAAATGGACTACAGTGTGATGATCCCCAACTTTCCTAGCATTCCCTGATCGATTTTTGTCCCATAGGACGCCCGGACCTCGGCCCCACCCCCAAAATCAAGAGCTATAGCACACTGATTAGGCCTGAAAATGCCCTGTTCGGTCTGTTTTGCCCATTTGTCCACCTAAATAGCCATGAAAAATTCAACGGACCACACTAAGATAATCCCTAACCTCCCTAGCACACCCTGGTCAATTTTTGGCCCTCAAAACACCCAAACCCCAGCCCCACCCCCAAAACCATGAGCAATAGCCCACCGATTTGGCTTGAAAATGCACCGTTCACGCCGTTTTGGCCGTTTGTCCAACCAAATGGCCAAAAAATTTAAATGAACCACCTTGGGATGATCCCCAACCTCTCTGGCACGCCCAGTTTTATTTTTAGCCCACAGCACGCCCGAACTCTGGTCTACCCCTGAAATCGTAGGCTATAGCACACCGATTTGGCTCAAAAATGTCTCGTTCGTGTCGTTTTGCGCATTTGTCCACCTAAATTGCCACAAAAAATTAAAAGAACCATACTAGGACGATCCCCAACCTCCTTGGTATGCCCCGATCAATTTTTGGCCTACAGCACACTCGGACCCCTGGCCCACCCCCAAAACTGTTGGCTACAGCGCACCAATTTGGCCCGAAAATGTCCCATTCGTGCAGTTTAGCCCGTTTGTCCATCCAAATGGACACAAAAAATTAAACGAACTATACTGGGATGATCCCCAACCTCCTTGGCATACCCCGGCCAATTTTCAACCCACAGCACGCCCGGACCACGGGTCCAACCCTAAAATTGTGGGCTATAGCACACGATTTAGTCCAAAAATGCCTCGTTCGCACCGTTTTGCCTGTTTATCCACCCAAATAGCCATAAAAATTTAAACAGAACACACTGGGATGATCCCCAACCTTCCTAGCATACCCCGGTGAATTTTTGGCTCATATCACTCTCGGACCTCGGGGCCACCCCCGTAACCGGGAGCTATAACACACTAATTTGGCGCGAAAATGCCCTATTCGTGCTATTTTGCCTATTTGTCCACAAAAATGGCCTCAAAATTAAATGGACTATACTAGGCCCACCCCCAAAACCATGGGCTATAGCACACCGATTTGGCTAAAAAATGCCCTGCTCACGCTGTTTCGCCCGTTGGTCCACCCAAATGGCCACAAAAATTTAAATGGACCACACTAAGATGATCCCCTATCTCCCAAGCACGCCCCGATTGATTTTCTGCCCACAACACTCCTGGACCCTGGGCCCACCCATAAAATCGCGGGCTATAGCCCACCAATTTTGCCCGAAAATGCCCCGTTCACGCCGTTTCGCCCGTTTGTCCACCCAAATAGCCACAAAAAATTAAACGGACCATACTTGGAAAATCGCCAACCTCCCTGGCATGCTTTGGTCGATTTTTAGCCTACAAAATGCCCGGACCCCGGACCCACCCCTAAAATCATATCCTATAGCACATCGATTTAGCCCGAAAATGCCCCGTTCACTCCGTTACGCCCGTTTATCCACCCAAATGGCTACGAAAAATTAAATGGACCACACTGATCCATACCTCCCTCGCATGCCCCGATCGATTTTTGGCCCACAGCACGCCCTGACCCCTGGCCCGCCCCCAAAAAGGGTAGGTTATAGCACATTGTTTTGGCCCGAAAATGCCCCGTTCACGTAGTTTCACCCGTTTGTCCACCCAAATGGCCAGAAAAAATTAACGAACCACACTAGGATGATCATCAACCTCCCTAGCATGCCCCGGTCTATTTTCGATTGGCAGAATGCCCGAACCCCGAGCCCACTCCCAAAATCGTTGGCAATAGCACACTGATTTGGCCCGAAAATGCCCCATTCACGCCGTTTTGCCAGTTTGTCTACCCAAAGGGCTACAAAAACTTAAAAAGACCATACTTGGATGATCCTCAACCTCCATGGCATGCCTCGGTTGATTTTTGGCACACATCACGCCCGTACCCTAGGCCCACCACCTAAATCGTGGGCTATAGCACACTGATTTGAACAGAAAATGCCCCGTTCATGCCCTTTCGCCCGTTTGTCCACCCAAATGGCTATGAAAAATTAAACAGACCACACTGGGATGATCCCCAACCTCCCTGTCATTCCCCGATCAATTTTTAGCCAACATCAATCCCGGACCCTAGGTCCACGCCCAAAACCGTATGCTATAGCACACCGGTTTTGCCCAAAATGCCCCTATCACGTTGTTTCACCCGTTTATCCACCCAAATGGCACGAAAAATTAAAAGGACCATACTGGGACGATCCCTAAAATCCCTGACTTGCCCTGATCAATTTTCTACCAGTAGCACACCCAGACACCGGGTCGACCCCAAAACTGTGATAGCACATCGATTTGGCCTGAAAATGCCCCGTTTGCATCGTTTTCCCTGTTTGTCCACCCAATTTCCACGAAAATTTAAACGGACCACACTGGGATGATCCCTAACCTCCTTGGCATGCCCCAATCAATTTTTGGCACATAATACGCTTGGATCCCAGTCCCACCCCAAAATCGTAGGGTATAGAACACCAATTCGGCTCAAAAATGCCCCGTTCGCACCGTTTCTCCCGTTTGTCCACCCAAATAGCCACAAATTTAAACGGACCACAATAGGATAATCCCCAACCTCCCAAGAACGCATCGATCAATTTTTGGCTCACAGCATGCCTGGACTCTGGGCTCACCCGCTAAATCGTGGCCTATAACAGACCAATTTTGCTCGAAAATGCCCCATTCCCGCCGTTTCGCCCGTTTGTCAACCCAAATGACCATGAAAAATTAAATGAACCATACTGAAAAGATCCCCAACCTTCCGGGCATTCTCTAGTTGATTTTTGGCCTACAGCATGCCCAGACCCCTGACCCACCTCCAAAATCGTAGGCTATAGCACATCAATCTAGCTCAAAAATGCCCCGTACACACCGTTTCGCCCATTTGTCCACCCAAATGGCCTCAAAAAATTAAATGGACCACACTGATCCCAACCTCCCTTGCATACCCCGATCGATTTATGGTCCATAGCACGCCCAGACCCCTGGCCCACCCCTGAAACTATTGGCTATACCACATCGATTTGGCCCGAAAATGCTTCGTTCGTGTAGTTTCACCTATTTGTCCACCCAAATGGCCATGAAAAATTAAACGGACCACACTGGGATGATCCCCAACCTCCTTGGCATGCCCCGATCAATTTTCAGCCCGCTGTATGCCTGAACCCCTAGCCCACTCCCAAAATCATGGGCAATAGCTCACCGATTTATCCCAAAAATGCCCTGTTCGCACTATTTCGCCTGTTTGTCAGCCTAAATGGCCATGAAAATTTAAACAAAGCACACTTGGATGATCCCAGACCTCCCTGGCATGCCTTGATTGATTTTTATCCCACAACACGTTCGGACCTCGGGCCCACCCTCTAAACCGTGGGCTATAGCACACCGACTTGTACAGAAAATGCCACATTCGTGTTATTTCGCCCGTTTGTCCACCCAAATGGCTACGAAAAATTAAATAGACCATATTAGGATGATCCCCAACCTCCCTAGCAAGCCCCGATCGATTTTTGGCCAACAGCACACCCGGACCATAGGGCCAACCCCAAAATCGTATGCTATACCACTCCGATTTGGCCCAAAAATGCCCCGTTCGTGCTGTTTCACCTGTTTATCCACCCAAATGGCCAATCAAAATTAAAAGGATCATATAGGGATGATCCACAACCTCCCTCGCATGCCTCAATCAATTTTTGGCATACAACACACCCAGACATCGGGCCCACCCCTAAAATCGTGGGCTATAGCACATCAATTTGGACCGAAAATGCCCCGTTCGCACAGTTTCACCCGTTTGTCCACCCAAATGGCCAGAAAAAATTAAACGGACCACATTGGGATAATCATCAACCTCCCTGGCATACCCCAGTCTATTTTCGACTGGCAAAATGCTCAAACCCCAAACCCACTCCCGAAATCGTTGGCAATAGTACACTGATTTGGCCTGAAAATGCCCCATTCGCGCTGTTTCGCCCGTTTGTCTACCCAAAGGGCCACGAAAACCTAAACAAACCATACTTAGATGATCCTCAACCCCCCTGTGCCTCGGTTGATTTTTAGCACACATCACTCCCGTACCCCGAGCCCACCACCTATATCGTGGGCTATAGCACACTGATTTGAACAGAAAATGCCCCGTTCATGCCCTTTTGCCCGTTTGTCCACCCAAATGGCTATGAAAAATTAAACGGACAACACTGGGATGATCCCCAACCTCCCTGTCATTCCCCGATCAATTTTTTGCCAACAGCAAGCCTGGACCCTAGGCCCACGCCCGAAATCGTATGCTATAGCACACCGATTTGGCCCAAAATGCCCCTATCTTATTATTTCACCCGTTTATCCACCCAAATGGCCACGAAAAATTAAAAGGACCATACTGGGATGATCTTAACATCCCTGGCATGCCCCGATCAATTTTCTGCCAATAGCATGCCCAAACACCGGGCCGACCCCCAAAACTGTGGGCTATAGCACACCGATTTGGCCTGAAAATGCCCTGTTTGCATCGTTTTGCCTGTTTGTCCACCCAATTTCCACAAAAATTTAAACGGGCCACACTGGGATAATTCCCAACCTCCCTGGCATGCCCCGATTATATTTCAGCCAACATCACACACAGATCCTAGGCCCACCCCTAAAACCTTGGCCTATGCACACCGATTTTGCCCAAAAATGCCCCATTTATGTCGTTTCTCCTGTTTGTCCACCCAAATGGATCGAAAATGCCCCGTTCATGTAGTTTCACCTGTTTGTCCGACCCAAATGGCCAGGAAATATTAAACGGACCACACTGGGATAATCCTCAACCCCTCTGGCATGCCCCAGTTTATTTTTGGTTGGTAAAATGCCCAAACCCCGAGCCCACTCCCGAAACTGTGGGCAATAGCACACCGATTTGGCTTTAAAATGCCCCATTTGCGCTATTTTGCCCGTTTGTCTACCCAAAGGGCCACGAAAACTTAAACAGACCACACTTGGATGATCCCCAACCTCCCTAGCATGCCTCGGTTGATTTTTGGCCCACAGCACGCCCGAACCCCGAGCCCACCCCCTAAATCATGGGCTATAGTAGATTGATTTGAACAGAAAATGCCCCATTCGTGCCCTTTAGCCCGTTTGTCCACCCAAATGGCTATGAAAAATTAAACGGACCTCACTAGGATGATCCCCAATCACCCTGGCATGTCCTAGTCAATTTTTAACCAATAGCAAACCCGGACCCTAGGCCCACGCCTGAAACCGTCTGCTATAGAACACCGATTTGGCCAAAAAAATGCCCCTATCACGCTGTTTCACCCATTTATCCACCCAAATGGCCAGAAAAAGTTAAAAGGACCATACTGGGATGATCCCCATTTGCATCGTTTTGCCTGTTTGTCCACCCAAATTTCCACAAAAATTTAAATGAACCACACTGGGATGATCCCCAACCTGCCTAGCATTCCCCAATCAATTTTCAGCCAACATCATGCACAGACCCCGAGCCCACCCCAAAAACCGTAGGCTATGCACACCAATTTTGCCCGAAAATGCCCCATTTACGTCGTTTTGCCAGTTTGTCCACCCAAATAGCCACGAAAAATTAAAATGACCATACTGGGATGATCCCCAACCTCCCTGGCATTCCCCAGTCAATTTTTGGCCCACAACATGCCGAGACCCTGGGCCCACCCTAAAACCATGGGCTATAGCACATCGATTTGCCCCAAAAATGCCCCGTTCGCGACTTTTTACCCGTTTGTCCACCCAAATGGCCATGAAAAATTAAATGAACCATACTGGGAAAATCTCCAAACTTCATGGCATACCTCGATCAATTTTTGGCCAACAGCACACCCGGACCCCTGATCCACCCCCTAAACCGTTGGCTATAGCACACCGATTTGGCCCAAAAATACCTCGTTCGTATAGTTTTGACTGTTTCACCACCGAAATGGCCATAAAAAATTGAACGGACCATACTGGGATGATCCCCAACCTCCCTAGCATGCTTCGTCGAGTTTCAGCCCGCAGCACCCCTGGACTCCAGGCCCTCCCCCACAATCGTGGGCTATAGCACACCGATTTGGACTAAAAATGCCTTGTTCGCTCCATTTCACCCGTTTATCCACCCAAAAGGCCATAAAAATATAAACGAATCACACTGGGATGATCCCCAATCTCCCTAGCATGCCTCGATAGATTTTTGTCCCACCGCACTATCAAACCTCGGGCCCACCCCCAAAACTGTGGACTATAACACATCGATTTTGCCCGAAAATGCCCTGTTTGCGCCATTTTGCCCATTTGTCCACTCAAATGGCCATTAAAATTTAAACGGACCACACTGGGACGTCCCCAACCTTCCGGACATGCCCCGGTCAATTTTTGGCCCATTATACGATCGGACCCCAGGCCCACCCCAAAATCGTGGGCTATAGCACACCGATTTGTCCTTAAAATGCCCCGTTCATGGCGTTTCGCCTGTTTTACCACCGAAATATCCACAAAAATTTAAACAGACCACATTTGGATGATCCCCAAACTTCCTGGCATACCCTGATCGATTTTTCGCCCACAGCACGCCTGGACCCCAGGTCCACCTCCGAAATTTAAACTATAGAACACCGATTTGGCCAGAAAATGCCCTGTTCGGGACGTTTTGCCTGTTTGTCAACCCAAATGGCCACAAAAAATTCAAAGGACAACACTGAGATAATCCCCAACCTTCTTGGCATGCCCCGGTTGTTTTTCGGCCCACAGCACGCCCGAACCCCAAGCCCAACCCCAATATCGTGGGCTATAATATACCAATTTAGCCTAAAAATGCCTCGTTCATGCCATTTTAAATGGACCATACTTCGATGATCCCCTACCTCCCTGTAATGCCTCAATTAATTTCTGGCCCACAGCATGCCCAAACCCCAGGCCTATCCCCGAAACTGTGAGCTATAGCACATCAATTTGGCCTAAAAATGCCCCGTTCACACCGTTTTGGCCGTTTGTCCACCAAAATAGCAACAAAAAATTAAATGGACCATACTAGGATGATTCCCAACCTCCCTAGCATGCCTCGATCAATTTTTATCCCACAGCAAGCCAGGACCCCGGGCTCACCCCCAAAACTGTGGGCGATAGCACACCGATTATTCTCAAAAATGCCCCGTTCACACCGTTTCACCTGTTTGTCCACCTAAATGGCCACAAAAATTTAAATAAACTACACTGGGATGATCCCCCACCTCCCTGGCATGCCCCGATAGATTTTTCGCCCACAGCACGCCTGGACCCAAGGTCCACCCCTGAAACCGTAGGCTATGACACACCAATTTGGCTCAAAAATGCACGATTTGTGTCGTTTTACCCGTTTAACTGTAGGCTATAACACATTGGGATGATCTCCAAGCTTCCACAGCATGTTTAGAATCAGAGCCCACCCCCAAAACCATGGGCTATAGCACATCGATTTGGCACAAAAATGCCTCGTTCGAGCCGTTTTACCCGTTTGTCCACCCAAATGTCCACAAAACATTAAATGGACCACACTTGGATGATACTCAACATCCTCGGCATACCCCGGTAAATTTTCAGCCCATAGCATGCCCGGACCACGGGCCTACCCCCCAAACCGTGGGCTATAGCACCCCAATTTGCCTCGAAAATGCCTCATTCTCGCCGTTTCGCCCGTTTCACCACACAAATGGCCACAAAAATTTAAATGGATCACACTGGCATAATCACCAACCTCCCTAGAATGCCCCAGATGATTTTTAGCCACAGCAAGCCAGGACCCCGAGCCCATCCCCAAAACCGTGGGCTATAGCACACCGTTTGGCTCGAAAATGCCCTATTTACATTATTTCGCCCGTTTGTCCACCAAAATGGCCGCAAAAAATTAAACAGAGCATACAAGGATGATCACCAACCTCCATGGCATGCCTCGACCAATTTTTGGCCCACAAAGTGTACAGACCTTGGGCCCACCCCCAAAACTGTGGGCTATAGCACACCGGTTTGGTTCAAAAATGCCCTGTTCGTGTCGTTTCGTCTGTTTGTCCACCCAAATGGCCACAAAAATTTAAACGGACCATACTGGGATGATCCCCAACCTCCCTTGTATGCCCCAGTAAATTTTGAGCCCATATCACGCTCGGCCCCCGAGCCCACCTGTATAACCGTGAGTTATAGCACACTGATTTGGCTCGAAAATGCCCCATTCGTGCCGTTTCACCCGTTTGTCCACAAAAATAGCCACAAAAAATTAAACGGACCATACTAGGAAAATTCCCAACCTCTCTAACATGCCTTGATCAATTTTCGGCCTACAGCACGCTCGGACCCCAGGCCCACCCCCAAAACCGTGCGCTATAGCACACTGATTTGGCTTTAAAATGCCCCGCTCGCGTCGTTTCGCCTATTTGTCCACCCATATGGCCACAAAAATTTAAATGGACCACACTGAGATGATCCCCAACCTCACTAGCACGCCTCGATCGATTTTTTGCCCACAGCACGCCTGGACCCTTGGCCCACCCACGAAACCAAGGCTATAGCACACCAATTTTGCCAGAAAATGCCTCGTTCACGCCGTTTCGCCCGTTTGTCCATCCAAAGCCACAAAAAATAAACAGACCATACTTGGAAGATCCTCAACCTACTTGGCATGCTCTGGTCGATTTTTTGCCTACATAACGCCCGAACCCCGGACCCACTCCCAAAATCATAGCCTATAGCACATCGATTTAGCTCGAAAATTCCCCGTTCACGCTATTTCGCCCCTTTGTCCACCCAAATGGCTTCGAAAAATTAAACAGACCACATTGATCCCAACCTCCCTCGCATACCCCGATTGATTTTTGGCCCACAGCATGCCTGGACCCCTAGCCCACCCCCAAAACTGTAGGTCATAGCACATCATTTTGGCCTGAAAATGCCCCATTCGCGCAGTTTCACCCATTTGTCTACCCAAATGGCCAGGAAAAATTAAACGGACCAAACTGGGATGATCCTTAACCTCCCTGGCATGCCCCGGTGTATTTTCAACTGGCAGAATACCCGAGCCCACTCCAAAAACCGTGGGCAATAGCACATCGATTTGGCCCGAAAATGCCCCATTCGCGTTGTTTTGCCCGTTTGTCTACCTAAAGGGCCACGAAAACTTAAACAGACCATACTTGGTCGATCCCCAAACTCCCTGGCATGCCTTGGTTGATTTTTGTCCCTTAGCACGCCAGGACCCTAGGCCCACCCCCTAAATCATGGGCTATAGCAACTGATTTGAACAGATAATGCCCCGTTCGTGCCCTTTCACTCGTTTGTCCACCCAAATGGCTACGAAAAATTAAACGGACCACACTAGGATAATCCCCAACCTCCCTGGCATGGCCCAGTCGATTTTTAGCCAACAGCAAGCCCGTACCCTATGCCCACACCCAAAACCGTGTGCTATAGCACACCGATTCGGCCCAAAAATACCTCGTTTGTGCAATTCCGACCATTTGTCCACCCAAATGGCCACAAAAAATTAAACAGACCACACTGGGATGATCCCCAAAAAATTAAACAGACCACACTGGGATGATCCCCAACCCCCCTGGCATGCTTCATTAGATTTTCAGCCCACAGCATGCTTGGAATCCAGGCCCACCCCCAAAATCGTGGGCTATAGCACACCGACTTGGTTCGAAAATGCCTCGTTCGCGCTGTTTCGCCCGTTTGTCCACCCAAATGACCACGAAAATTTAAACGGAGTACACTGGGATGATCCCCAACCACCCTAACACGCCCCGATCTATTTTTAACCCACGGCACTCCCAAACCTTGGGCCCACCCCCGAAACAGTGGGCTATAGCACACCTATTTTGCCCGAAAATGCCCTGTTTGCTCTGTTTTGCCCATTTGTCCACCCAAATGGCCATAAAAATTTAAACGGACCACATGGGGACGTACCCAACCTCCCTGACATGCCTCAATCAATTTTTGACCCATTGCACGCCTGGACCCCAGGCCCACCCCCAAAACTGTGGGCTATAGCAAACCGATTTCGCTCGAAAAATGTCCCGTTTGCGTCGTTTTGCCCGTTTATCCACCATGAAAATTTAAACGGACCATAGTGTGATGATCCCCAACTTTCTTGGCATTCCCTGATTGATTTTTGTCCCACAGAATGCCTAGTCCTCGGGCCCACCCCCAAAATCAAGAGCTATAGCACACCGATTAGGCCTGAAAATGCCCTGCTCGGTTCGTTTTGCCCAGTTGTCCACCCAACTAGCCACGAAAAATTCAACGGACCATAATAAGATGATCTCTAACCTCCCTAGCATGCCCTGGTCAATTTTCGGCCCCCAGAACGCCCAAACCCCAGCTCCACCCCTAAAACCATGAGCAATAGCCCACCGATTTGGCTTGAAAATGCACCGTTCACGCCGTTTTGCCTGTTTGTCCAACCAAATGGACACAAAAATTTAAATGAACCACCGTAGGATGATCCCCAACCTCCCTGGAATGTCCAGGTTTATTTTTAGCCCACAGCATGCCCGGACTCTGGGTCTACCCCTGAAATCGTAGGCTATAGCACACCAATTTAGCTCGAAAATGCTCCGTTCGTGTCGTTTTACCCGTTTGTCCACCTAAATAGCCATAAAAAATTAAACGAACCACACTAGGACGATCCCCAACCTCCTTGGTATGCCCCAGTCGATTTTCAGCCTACAGCACACTCGGACCCCTGGCCCACCCCTAAAACTATTGGCTACAGCAAACCAATTTAGCCCGAAAATGTCCCATTCGTGAAGTTTGGCCCGTTTATCCATCCAAATAGCCACGAAAAATTAAACGAACTATACTGGGATGATCCCCAACCTCTCTGGCATGCCCCGGCCAATTTTTAGCCCACAGCACGCCCGAACCATGGGCCCACCCCCAAAACTGTGGGTTATAGCAGACGATTTAGTTCAAAAATGCCTCGTTCGCATTGTTTTACTCGTTTAACCACCCAAATGGCCACGAAAATTTAAACGGACCACACTGGGATAAACCCTAACCTTCCTAGCATGCCCCGGTAAATTTTTGGCTCATATCACGCCCGGACCTCCGGCCCACCCACGTAACCGTGAGCTATAGCACACTGATTTGGTGCGTAAATGCCCTATTCGCGTTGTTTTGCCCGTTTGTCCACAAAAATGGCCACAAAATTAAATGGACCATACTAGGATAATCCCCAACCTCCCTAACATGCCTCGATCAATTTTCGGCCAACAGGACGCTCGACTCCCAGGCCCACCCCAAAAAACCATGGGCTATAGCAAACCGATTTGGCTCAAAAATGCCCTGCTCATGCCGTTTCACCTGTTTGTCCACCCAAATGGCCACAAAAATTTAAATGGACCACACTGAGATGATCCCCAACCTCCCTAGCACGCCTCGATTGATTTTCTGCCTACAACACGCCTGGACCCTGGGCCCACCCATGAAAGCGCGGGCTATAACGCACCAATTTTGTCCAAAAATGCCCCGTTCACGCCGTTTCGCCCGTTTGTCCACCCAAATA
>NW_025888264.1:0-10129 GCF_002878395.1 Capsicum annuum | reverse complement strand
TAAAAATGCCTCGTTCGCGCAGTTTCACCCGTTTGTCCACCTAAATGTCCAGGAAAAATTAAACGGACCACACTGGGATGATCCACAACCTCCCTGGCATACCCCGGTCTATTTTTGGCTGGTAAAATGCCCGAACCCCGAGCCCACTCCCAAAATCGTGGGTAATAGCACACTGATTTGGTACAAAAATGCCCCATTCGCGTCGTTTTGCCCGTTTGTCTACCCAAAGGGCCACAAAAACTTAAACAGACCATACTTGGATGATCCTCAACCACCCTGGCATGCCTCGATAGATTTTTGGCCCACAGAACGCCCGAACCCCGTGCCCACCCCCTAAATCGTGGGCTATAGCACACTGATTTGAACAGAAAATGCCCCGTTCGTGCACTTTCACCCGTTTGTCCACCCAAATAGCAACAAAAAATTAAACGGACCACACTGGGACGATCCCCAACCTCCCTGTCATTCCCCGATCAATTTTTAGCCAACAGCAAGCCCATACCCTAGGCCTACGCCTGAAAACGTGTGCTATATCACATCGATTTAGCCCAAAAATGCCCTTATCGAGCTGTTTCACCCGTTTATCCACCTAAATGGCTACGAAAAATTAAATGGACCACACTGATCCATACCTCACTCGTATTCCCCGATCAATTTTTGGCCTACAGTACGCCCGGACCCCTGGACTACCCCCAAAACTGTAGGTTATAGCACATCGTTTTGGCCCAAAAATGCCTCGTTCGCGTAGTTTCACCCGTTTGTCCACCTAAATGGCAAGGAAAAATTAAACGGACCACACTAGGATGATCCACAACCTCCCTGGCACACCCCGATCTATTTTTAGCTGGCAGAATGCCCCGAGCCCACTCCCAAAACCGTGGGCAATAGCACACTGATTTGGCCCAAAAATACCCCATTCGTGCCTTTTTGCCCGTTTGTCTACCCAAAGGGCCACGAAAACTTAAAAGGACCATACGTGGATGATCCTCAACCTCCCTGGCATGCCTCGGTTGATTTTTGACCCACAGCACGCCCGTACCCCGTGCCCACCCCTAAATCGTGGGCTATAGCACACTGATTTGAATAGAAAATGCCCCATTTGTGCACTTTCGCCCGTTTGTCCATCCAAATAGCAACGAAAAATTAAACGGACCACACTGGGACGATCCCTAACCTCCCTGTCATTCCCCAATCAATTTTTAGCCAACAGAAAGCCCAGACCCTAGGCCCACGCCTGAAATCGTGCGCTATATCACACCGATTTGGCCCCAAAATGCCCCTATCGCGCTGTTTCACCCGTTTATCCACCCAAATGGCTACGAAAAATTAAATGGACCACACTGATCCATACCTCCCTCGCATGCCCCGATCAATTTTTGGCCCACAATACGCCCGGACCCCTGGCCCGCACCCAAAACTGTAGGTTATAGCATATCATTTTGGCCCAAAAATGCCTCATTCGCGCAGTTTCACCCGTTTGTCCACCTAAATGGCTAGGAAAAATTAAACGGACCACACTGGGATGATTCACAACCTCCCTGGCACACCCTGGTCTATTTTTGGCTGGCAAAATGCCCGAACCCCGAGCCCACTCCCAAAATCGTGGGCAATAGCACACTGATTTGGCCCGAAAATGCCCCATTCGCGCCGTTTTGCCCGTTTGTCTACCCAAAGGGCCACAAAAACTTAAACAGACCATACTTGGATGATCCTCAACCACCCTGGCATGCCTCGGTAGATTTTTGGCCCACAGCACGCCCGAACCCCGTGCCCACCCCCTAAATCGTAGCCTATAGCACACTGATTTGAACAGAAAATGCCCCGTTCGTGCACTTTCACCCGTTTGTCCACCCAAATATACACAAAAAATTAAACGGACTACACTGGGATGATCTCCAACCTCCCTAGCATACCCCAGTTAATTTTCAGCCGACAGCACACCCAGGCCCGGGCTCACCCCCAAAATTGTGTGCTATAGAACACTGATTTATCCCAAAAATTCCCCATTCACGCCGTTGTGCCCGTCTGTCTACCCAAATGACCACAAAAAATTAAACGGACCATACTAGGACAATTCCCAATCTCCTTGGCACACCCTGGTCAATTTTTGGCCCACAGCATGTCCGTACCCCGGGCTCACCCCCAAAATCGTGGGCTATAGCACACCAATTTAGCCCAAATAAGTCCCGTTTGCATTGTTTCGCCCGTTTGTCCACTCAAATGGCCATGAAAAATTAAATGGACCACACTAGGACCATCCCCAACCTCCCTGGCAAGCCCCGGTTAATTTTTGGCCAATAGCACATTTAGAATCTGGGCCTACCCCCAAAATCGTGGGCTATAAAACATCGATTTTGCACAAAAATGCCTCGTTCGCGCCATTTTACCCGTTTGTTCACCCAAATGGCCACAAAAAATTAAATGGACCATACTTAGAAGATCCTAATCATCCTCGGCATACCCCGGTTGATTTTCAACCCACAGCACGCCCGGACCCCGGGCCTACCCCCCAAACCGTGGGCTATAGCACACCAATTTGCCCCAAAAATGCCCTATTTGTGCCGTTTCGCCCGTTTGTCCACAAAAATTAAAACAGACCATATTGGCATGATCCAAAGCCTCCCTAGAATGCCCCAGATGATTTTTGGCCAAAGCAAGCCTCGAACCCGTGCCCACCCCCAAAACCGTGGGCTATTGCACACCAATTTGGCATAAAAATGCCCCACCTACGTCGTTTTGCCCGTTTGTCCACCAAAATGGCCGCAAAAAATTAAATGGATCATACTAGGATGATCCCCAACCTCCATGGCATGCATCGATCAATTTTTAGCCCACAGCGCGCACGGACCTCGGCCCCACCCCCAAAACCGTGAGCTATAGCACACTGATTTGGCTCAAAAATGTCCCATTCGTGTTGTTTCGTCCGTTTGTCCACCCAAATGGCCACAAAAATTTAAACGGACCACATTGGGATGATCCTCAACCTCCCTAGCATGCCCCGATCAAGTTTTGGTCCACAGCACGCCTGAACCATGGGCCCACCCACAAAACCATGGGCTATAGCACACCGATTTTGCCCGAAAACACCCCGTTCGCGCTGTTTCGGCCGTTTGTCCACCAAAATGGCCACTAAAAATCAAACAGACCATACTGGGAAGATCCCAACCTCCCTGGCATGCTCTGGTCGATTTTTGGCCTACAGCATGCCCGAACCTCGAACCCACCCCCAATATCATAGGTTATAGCACATTGATTTAGCCCAAAAATGCCCCATTCACGCCATTTCTCCCACTTGTCCACCCAAATTGACACAAAAAATTAAAAGGACCACACTGATTCCAACCACCCTTGCATGCCCCGATTAATTTTTGGCCCGTAGCACGCCCAGACCTATGTCCCACCCCCAAAATTGTTGGCTATAGCACATCGATTTGGCTCGAAAATGCCCCGTTCGCGCAGTTTCATGCGTTTGTCCAACCAAATAGCCATAAAAAATTAAACGGACTACACAGGGATGATCCCCAACCTCCTTGGCATGCCCTGGTCAATTTTCGGCCCGCAGCACACCCGAACCCAGAGCCCACACCCGTAACCGTGCGCAATAGCACACCGATTTATCCCAAAAATACTCTGTTCGTGCCGTTTTATTCGTTTGTCTACCCAAATGGCCACGAAAACTTAAACAGACCATACTTAGATGATACCCAACCTCCCTGGCACGCCTCGATTAATTTTTGGCACACAGCATGCCCGGATCTGGGCCGACCCCTAAATCGTGGGCTATAGCACACCGATTTGTACAAAAAATTCCCCGTTCATGTCGTTTTGCCCATTTGTCCACCCAAATAGCTATGAAAAATTAAACAAACCACACTGGGACGATCCCTAACCTCCCTGACATGCCCCAATCAATTTTTGGCAAACAGCACGCCCGGACCCTAGGCCCACCCCTGAAACCGTGTGCTATAGCATACTGATTTGGCCCAAAAATGCCCCGTTTGTGCTGTTTCGCCCGTTTGTCCACCCAAATGACCACAAAAAATTAAAAAGACCATACTAGGATGATCCCCAACCTCCCTGGCATTCCTCGGTCGATATTCGACCCATAGCACGCCCAGACACCGGGCCCACCCCTAAAACCGTTGGCTATAGCACTCCGATTTTGCCTAAAAATGCCCCGTTTGCAATGTTTCGCCTGTTTGTCCATCCAAACTGCCATGAAAATTTAAACGGACCTCACTAGGATGATCCCCAATCTCCCTAGCATACCTCGGTCAATTTTTGGCCTACATCACGCCCGAACCCCAGGCCCACCCCTAAAACAGTGGGCTATAGCACACCAATTTTGCCCAAAACTGCCCCGTTTATGCCGTTTCACCCGTTTGTCCACCCAAATGGCCACAAAAAATTAAATGTACCATACTGGGATGATCCCCAACCTCTCTGGTAGGCCCCGATTAATTTTTGGACTATAACACGCTCGGACCCTAGGCCCACCCCATAACCGTAGGCTATTGCACATCGATTTGGCACGAAAATGCCCCGTTTACATCGTTTCTCCCATTTGTCCACCCAAATGGTCATGAAAAATTAAACGAACCGCACTGGGACAATCCCCAACCTCCCTGGAATACCTCGATCAATTTTTAGCCCTCAGCACGCCTGGACCCCTGGCTAACCCCCAAAACCGTTGGCTATAGCACACGGATTTTGCCCGAAAATGCCCTATTCGCGCCTTTTTGCCCATTTGTCCACCCAAATGGCCACGAAAATTTAAACGGACCATATTGAGACGTCCCTAACCTCCCTGACATGCCTCAGTCTATTTTCGGCCCATTACACGCCCGGACCCAAAACCATGGGCTATAGCACACCGATTTGGCCTTAAAATGCCCCATTCATGCCGTTTCGCTTGTTTGACCACCGAAATAGCCACGAAAATTTAAACGGACTACACTGGGATGATCCCCAACCTTTCTGGCACACCCTGATCTATTTTTGGCCCACAGTATGCTCTGACCCCAGGCCCACTCCCAAAATCGTGAGCTATAGAACGCCGATTTGGCTTGAAAATGCCCCGTTCAGGCCGTTTTCCCGTTTGTCCAATCAAATGGCCACGAAAAATTAAAAGGACATACTAGGATGATCCCCAACCTCCCTGGCATACCTCAATTGATTTTTAGCCCACAGCATGCCCGAACCCTGAGCCCGCCCCAAAAACCCTGCGCTAAAGTACACCGATGTAGCCCGAAAATGCACCATTTGCGTCGTTTCTCCTATTTGTAAACCCAAATGGCTAAGAAAATTTAAACGGACCATACTCAGACAATCCCCAACCTCCCTGGTATGCCCTGACCGATATTCGGCCCACAGAACACCCAGAACCTGGGCCCACCCCTGAAATTATGGGCTATAGCACACTGATTTGGCCCGAAAATGCCTTGTTTGCGTTGTTTCAACCGTTTGCCCACCCAAATAGCCACAAAAATTTAAACGGACCACACTGGGACGATATCCAACCTCCCTGGCACGCTCCGGTCAATTTTTGGCCCACAGCATGCCCAAACTCTGGGCCCAACCCTGAAACTATGAGCTATAGCACACCGATTTGGCCCAAAAATTCACCGTTCACGCCGTTTCGCCCATTTGTCTGACTGAATGGCCATAATAAATTAAACGAACCATAATAGGATGATTCCCAACCTCCCTGGCATGCCCCGATCAATTATCGACCCACGACATGCCTGAGCCCTGGGCCCATCCCAAAAACCCTGGGCTATAGTACACTGATTTGTCTCGAAAAAACCTCGTTTGCGCCGTTTCGCCTGTTTTCGCCCAAATGGCCAAGAAAATTTAAACAGACCATACTTGAACAATCCCCAACCTCCCTGGCATGCCCCGATCAATTTTTGGCCCACAACACACCCGGACCCTAGTCTCACCCCTAAAATTATGGGCTATAGCACACCGATTTGGCTGAAAAATGCCCTATTCACTCCGTTTCACCTATTTGTGCACCTAAGTAGCCACAAAAATTTAAAAAGACCACACTGGGATGATCCCCAATCTCCCTGGCACACCCCAATTAATTTTTGGCCCAAAGCACGCTCGAACCCTGGGCCCACTCCAGAAACCGTGAGCTATTGCAAACCGATTTATCCCAAAAATGCACCGTTCACGCCGCTTTTCCCGTTTGTCCAACCAAATGGCCATGAAAAATTAAACTGACCATACTAAGGCGATCCCCAACCTCCATGGCATGCCCCGATCGATTTTTCGCCCGCAGCATACCTGAACCCCAGGCCGACCCCAAAAGCCCTGGGCTATAGTACACCGATTAGACCTGAAAATGCCCCGTTCTTGCCGTTTTGCCCATTTGTCCACCCAAATGACCAAGAAAATTTAAACGAACCATACTCGGACGATCCCCAACCCCCTACCACACCGATCAATTTTCATCCCATGGCACGCCTGGACCCCGGGACCACCCCCAAAACCATAGGCCATAGCATACTGATTTGGCCTTAAAATGCCCTGTTCGCGCCGGTTCGCCGTTTGTCCACCCAAATGGCCACAAAAAATTAAACGGACCAAACTGGGACAAGACCCAACCTCCCTGGCATCCCCTGGTCAATTTTCGGCCCACAACACGCCCGGACCCTGAGCCCACCCCTGAAACCGTAGGCTAGCACACCGATTTAGCCCAAAAATGCCCCGTTCGTGCCGTTTCACCCGTTTGTCCACCCAAATGACCACAAAAAATTAAAGGGACCATACTGGGACGATCTCTAACATCCCTGACATGCCCCGATCGACTTTTGGCACACAGTACACCCGAACCCCGAGCCCACCCCTAAAACCATGGGCTATAACACACCGATTTGGCCCAAAAATACCTCGTTCGCACCGTTTCGCCCGTTTGTCCACCCAAATGGCCATAAAAATTTTAATGGACCATACTTGGATAATCCCCTACCACCCTGAAATGCCTCAATTGATTTTCGGCCCAAAGCATGCCCAAACCCCGGGCCTATCCCTGAAACTGTGGGCTATGGCACATCGATTTGGCCTAAAAATGCCCCATTTGTACCGTTTTGCCCGTTTGTCCACCAAAATGGCAACAAAAAATTAAATGGACCATACTAGGATGATCCTCAACCTCCCTGGCATGCCTCGATCAATTTTTGGTCTACAGCAAGCCAGGACCCCGGGCCCACCCCCAAAATCGTGGACGATAGCACACCGATTATTCTTGAAAATGCCCCGTTTGCACTGTTTCACCCGTTTGTCCAACCAAATGGCCATGAAAATTTAAATTAACTACACTAGGATCATCTCCAACCTCCCTGGCATGCCCCAATTGATTTTTAGCCCACAGCACGCCTGGACCCCCTGAAACCGTAGGCTATAACATACCAATTTGGCCCAAAAATGCGCCATTCGCATCATTTTACCCGTTTGTCCACCTAAATAGGCACAAAAAATTAAATGAAGCAAACTACGATGATCCCCAACCTCCCTGGCATGCCCCAGTCAATTTTCAGCCCACAGCACGCTCGAACCCCTGGCCCACCCCTAAAATTATTGGCTGCAGCACACCAATTTGGCCTGAAAATGTCCCGTTCGTGCAGTTTTGCCCGTTTGTCCACCCAAATGGCCACGAAAAATTAAACGGACCACACTGGGGTGATCCATAACCTCCCTGGCACGCCCTCGTCGATTTTTGGCCCGCAGCACACCCAGAACCCAGGCCCATACTTGAAACCATAGGCTATAGCACACTAATTTGGCCCGAAAATGCCTCGTTCGTGCTATTTCGCTTGTTTGTCCACACAAATAGCCACAAAAAATTAAACGGACCATACTGGGACGATCCCCAACCTCCCTAGCATGTGCCGGTCAATTTTAAGCCTACAACACGCCCTAACCCTAGGGCCATACCCAAAACCATAGGTTATAGCACAATAATTTGGCCCGAAAATACCCCGTTCACCCAGTTTCGCCCGTTTGTCCACCCAAATGGCCACAAAAAATTAAACGAACCATACTGGAATGATCTCTAACCTCCCTGGAATGCGTCGATCAATTTTTGGCCTACAGCACTCCTGTACCCCGGGCCAACCCCTAAAACTATGGCCTATAGCATACTGATTTGGCCCAAAAATTCATCGTTCACGCCGTTTTGCCCGTTTGTCCACCCAAATATACACGAAAAATTAAACGGACTATACTGGGATAATCCCCAACCTCCCTAGCATAACCCAGTCAATTTTCATTCCACAGCACACTCGGACCCAGGCTCACCGCTAAAACTGTGGGCTATACCACACCGATTTAGCCTGAATGTGCCCCGTTCACGCCGTTTTGCCCGTTTGTCCACCCAAATGGACACAAAAAACTAAACGGACCATACTGGGACAATCCCCAACCTCCCTGGCATGTCCTGGTCAATTTTTGGCCCACAGCACGTCTGGACCCTAAGGCCACCCCTAAAATCGTGGGCTATAGCACACCAATTTAGCCTAAAAATGTCCCATTCGCGTTGTTTTGCCCGTTTGTCAACTCAAATGGCCATGAAAAATTAAATGGACCATATTGGGACCATCCCCAATCTCCCTGGCAAGCCTCGATTAATTTTTGGCCCACAGCACGCTTAGAATCCGGGCGGACCCCCAAAATCATAGGCTATAACACATCGATTTGCCACAAAAATGCCTCGTTTGCCCTGTTTTACCAGTTAGTCCACCCAAATAGACACAAAAAAAATAAATGGACCACACTTGGATGATCCCCAACAGCCTCAGCACACCCCGATCAATTTTCAGCCTACAGCACGTCCGGACCCCGAGCCTACCCCCCAAACCGTGGGCTATAGCACACCAATTTGCCCCGAAAATGCCCCATTCGCACCGTTTCGCCCGTTTGTCCACACAAATGGCCACGAAAATTTAAAAGGACCACATTGGCATGATTCCCAACCTCCTTGGAATGCCAAAGCACGTCCTAAAAATTAGAATTATGATTTATTTTGGTTTTTCGTGTGTTATCTATAGTACATTGAATTGGCCCAAAAATGGCCCGTTCGCACCATTTCGCTCGTTTGACCACCCAAACTGCCCAATAAACCAAAATGGCCCACACTAGGCCGCTCCCCATCTTGCCTGGTATAGCCTGGTCGATTAAAGGCCAAAATCACTCCAGGTTCTCGGGCCCACCCAGAAAACCGTAGCCTACAGCACACTGAATTGGCCAAAAAATGGACCGTTCGCACCATTTTGCCCATTTTACCACCCAAACCGCCCATAAAAATAAAATGGCCCATACTTGGCCGCTTCTCATCCTGCCTGGGGCAACCCGGTCGATTTTTGGCCAAAATTACGCCCGTACCCTGGGTCCACCCCAAAATTCATGGGCTATTGCACATCGAATTGGCTAAAAAATGGCCCATTTGCATCGTTTCGCCCGTTTGACCACCCAAAAAAACAAAATCGCCCATAATAAGCCGCTCTCCAGCCAGTCTAAGGCATCCCAATCAATTTTTGGCCAAAATCATGCTCGAACCCCAAGCCCACCTCAAAAATCATGGGCTATAGCACACCGAATTGGCCCAAAAATGAACCGTTCGGACCATTTCGCCCATTTGACCACCCAAACCGCCCATAAAAACAAAATAGCCCAAACTAAGCTGCTCTCTAACCTACCCAGGGTAGCCTAATCAATTTTTGGCAAAAATCACACCCGAACCCTGGGGCCATGCCAAAAATCATGGGCTATAGTACACCAAATTTGACCAAAGACGGCCCATTTGTGCCATTTTGCCCTTTTGACCGTCCAACTGCCCAAAAACATAAAATGGCGCACACTAGTCTGCTCCCAGCCTGTCTGGGGAAGCCCAGTCAATTTTTGGCCATAATCACGCCCGAACCTTGAGCCCACACCAAAAACTGTGGGCTTATAGCACACTGAATTGGCCCAAAAATGGCCCATTTATGCCGATTCGCCCGTTTGATAATCTAAATCACCTAAAAAACTAAAATAGCCCAAACTACACTGCTCCCCAGCTTACCTGTGGCAGCCCAGTTGATTTTTGGACATAATCACGCCCGAACCCCGAGCCCACCCCAAAAAA
>NW_025888263.1:0-2367 GCF_002878395.1 Capsicum annuum | reverse complement strand
ACGATACATACCCATATACATATATACGTACACTATATCAGACACTGGAAAAAGAAATCAACGGAGGGAAAAAACCAAAAAAACATCATACAAAAGAGAGAAAAGAAAAAAGTTGAAGTTGAAGTTCTGTTGAAGTTTCTGGTAATAACTTCTTGCTTTTGTATTCAATTAAGTTGGCATACAGGTTCTGTTTTGATCCTATTTCTGTTAAAGTTATAAATCTCCTATGAAAAGTATGAATGAAATATTCAAGTGGTCTATGTATATTTTATATTATTGCATGTTATATAATCAAGTTACGGAATGGTTGATGTATTGTATATAGATATGTTGAATGTTAAAATGTTGTATGTTAAAATTATATAAAACAAAAAGTAGAAAAAATAAAAAATGAATGCACATGCATAGTGAGAATACCTGGTAACACAATACAAAGGGGAAACTTGCATATAGCAACGTGCACATTCACATAAGCCAATTTACAAATATATACTTTCATACTCTTTTTTTTTTCTTTTTTATTACGCTATACACATTGCCTCCATTTCTATTTTGAGATAAATATGTACACACTACTGAACACACAAAATTCTACTTTGCTTTGTTAATATAAAAATTAATGTTTGCTTTATTTTTTTAGTTGAGATGCCAAATTTATTTTATTATTATAATTATTATTATTATTATTAATATTAGAATAAAGTTAATAAATAAAAATGTAACGTGGATCCTTTAAAATGAATATACTAGTGGCATAATGGTTGGTCAAAATGTTTTATTTTATTTTTTTGGTTTTCTCAAGAAAAAATTCTAATAAAAGTCAACAAAAATTTCTCCGATAGCCATTGACAGTAGTTTGGTTATTCTATATTTTTATACTTAGAATTCGAGATTTTGGTTAATTTTCTTATTTGATAATTTATTTTGAATATTAAACATTTTATAAAATATTTATTTTAAAGTTCTGGGTGAATGTTAAAATTACAATAATTGTTTATCTTAATATGTTTTATTCACCCTTTAGACTAAATGCATTTTTACGATCTAATTAATCAATCAATCATAAAATAAGTGAAATGGATCGCGAGTTTCTCTAAGATCCATCGTAAATGATAAATAAAAGAGAGGACGAGTGAGGCTAGTTGCAAAATAATTCAAAACTCATTGCTAAATAAAGAGTAAAAAGAGTAAAAATTATCTTGAGTTTACGAAAGATGAAGCAAACGCCTTTAATGCTAGACAAATTTTAGGCATGTTTAAATATTCGTCTCAATTAAGAATGCGGCGTACGCATCCTTTTGAGACATTTTAAAAAATTCAAAGATGCAAAAATGCACCTTGACAAATATTTTTTTAAATTTAATTTTCACCAATTTGTTTAACATAAGAGGTGTTGACATACATTTTCGATATAATCTAAAATTAGCGATTTTAGGTCTTAACATAATTTATTAAAATAATTTAAGTCAGGATAAGTCAATAAAAGCGATCGTGCTAGAACCACGGGACTCGTGGGGTGCCTAACACCTTCCCCTCAGTCAACAGAATTCCTTATCCGGATTCCTAGTTCGCAGACCAAAAAATAAAGAGTCATTTCCTTTTGAATAGGGATTCAATAAGGTGTCTTGGAACACCCAAACTCAATTCCAAGTGGCGACTCTGTAAATAAAATAATCTCTTTTCAAAACGTCAGTTTAATTAGAAAAATCCATTTTCTCTAAAACCAACTCCCTAGCGAGGTCGGATGCGGTGAAAAACAGGGGTGTGACAAAGATAAGAAGATAATTAAAAAAAGTCTTACCTTAAGAATCTTACCGGTAGAATAATGGTATCATTGGGCTTTTGATGACTCAACCGAAAAGCAATTAATTTTAATTAGTGAGAGACTCGTGTCGGTAACGTGTTATGAAATATAAAATAAAGAAGAAGAATAAAAAGAGAAGAGAAAGTAACTGTTATTTCTGTTGAATAGTTCTGATAGAGTGAATCACAATGAAGGAAAACCTTTTATTTATTTTCTAACTTTTGCATAAATAGACATTCATTATATATGATAAAGTAGACATTTACTATATATGATAATATATTTATAACAAATAATAAACAATCTCTGTATTTTATACTTTCCATATTTATACTTTAACGTAATTTTTAAATTAAAAAAATTATTGAAAATTCCATTTTTAATAATTTAATACTTAAATGACATAAGTGCTCTTTAACACACTTTTAATTGCAAAAAGCACACATGTCAACAAAGAGTTGAAGGCATGTGTGCTTATTACCTGTATTGCACGTGTTTATTACGTTAATTAACTAATATAAATATATATATATATATATATATATATATATATATATATATAT
>NW_025888262.1:0-1008 GCF_002878395.1 Capsicum annuum | reverse complement strand
TGTCGGCTGGGGACCAATGTTTGCTTTTGGTGCGGTATGTCGGGGCATATGATGAGGGAATGCCACGAAGGGACATAGGGGGTATGGCACGACCTACGGGGTCATTTGTTGCATCATCATCATCGATGCCTTATTCAGGAAGGGGTGCACAGCCAATGGGTCATGTTAGAGGTGATAGAGGAGGCACGAGTTCTAGCGGGGCTCAAAATCGTACGTATGCTCTAGCGGATCGATAGAATTTAGAGGCTTCTCCAGATGTGGTTACGGGTACGTTGTCTAGATTTTCATTCAATTTATATGCCTTAATTGATCCCGGTCTACATTATCTTATGTTACTCCATTGGTTGCTGGAAAGTTCGAAAGAATACCCGAACTGTTAGTTAAGCCATTTGAAGTGTCCACACCGGTCGGGGAATCTATTATAGCTAGAAGGGTTTATCGAAACTGCATAGTAACTATTTGTGGTCGCGATACGATGGCTGATCTTGTGAAGTTAGAAATGGTAGATTTTGATGTTATAATGGGTATGGACTGGTTGGCGTCTTGTTATGCCTCAATTGATTGCTGCACGAAAAAGGTATATTTCCATTTTCCAAATGAATAAGTCCTTGAATGGAAAGGTGAAATTAGCGCGCCAAGAGGTAGATTTATTTCTTATTTTAAGGCGAGAAGAATGATTTCCAAGGGATACATATATCATTTAGTTAGAGTAAGGGATACAGAAGCGGAGCCACCAACTCTTCACGCTGTTCCAGTGGTAAATGTATTTTTTGATGTATTTCCTGAAGATCTTCCAGGTTTGCCTCCTGAACGAGAAGTAGAGTTTGGTATTGATGTAATACCAGGCACCCAACCAATCTCCATTCCTCCGTATAGAATGGCCCCAGCAGAATTACGAGAATTGAAAGAGCAATTGAAAGATTTGCTAGAAAAGGGGTTCATTAGGCCTAGTATTTCCCCTTGGAGAGCACCAGTGTTATTTGTACGCAAAAAGGATGGCTCGCTGAG
>NW_025888261.1:0-4974 GCF_002878395.1 Capsicum annuum | reverse complement strand
AACACCAACCTTGTAACAATGGTAATTCATTTAAATCTGGTAAAAGAGGAGTTCTCTCCATTGTTGAAGAAGATGCCACATTTTGCATATGTCACGACCCGAACCGGGGCCCTGGCTGTGACGAGCATTCCTGAACCCGAAGGCCCGAAACGCCCTCTGTCTATCTGGTAATCATGCACATAATTCATATGATCAAAGTAATATGGAATAGACACAATAATACGGAAACATGGTCAACAATTTAAAATAGTTAAAGGCCTGAAAACATGCCCAACAATATTTAATAAATATCTACAACAGTCTGCAAAATCTCTATTAATATACTATCTGAATAACTAGGACAAGGCCCCCAGCAGACCAAAAACCATACAAAAATAAATACCTAAATGACTAGACATTTCGAAGCAAAGAAGGCTCACCAACTGAACTCTGAGACAACCCTGTCTGTAGACTCTACTGAGGATCTAGATCCCTAGATTGTGCCTCAGTACCTGGGAGGGAAGGGGGGGTCAGCACAATTGTACTAGCACACGAAGCAATCCAAAATAGAGTAATTGAACATATATATATATATATATATATATATATATATATATAATACGTGAGATCAAATGTTCATCAAACATTATGCATAAAACAGTTTCTGAAAAACACAAGGACACCTTCTGAAAATATGTAACTTGTCTATAAATAACAAACTTTGATCTATGTATTACTTCTGAGTTAGGTGGTATCCCCTACAAGTTTGATATTCCACGGGCGATATGGAATCTGCCATTGACTCGGCGGAGAAGCCTCCAACGTATGCTGCAAGGGTTGAAGATCCTGAATCTGATACGCCACACGACACTTAAGTCAGTGTATAATAATATACCTGGGTGGGCAAATCACGGTTTTAGGCAATGAGTTGCTTGAACTCAATCCCTCTTTAGGAACCACCTAACATCTCTGTATGTCCATTTTTAACCTTTTCTATACATGAAACATTCTAAATGTCTAAAATCATGATAGTCTGAAATGTCTATTAGTCTGAGTCTGATATGGCATTGTTCTGAATTGGTATCGTCATACCAAGACTTGCAAGTCATGATTTCTGAGCCATAATACATTAATCTAAATCTTTCATTTAAAGCATAATTTAGACCACCAAAAACATGCAACTGATATAGAAGATTTCATGTTTCGAAACTCAAGTCAAAATCATGCAAAAACTTCATCAACATATGGTGGTCTAGTGCCTTTAGCAAATCCATGCACTTTTTCATTACATGCATTATGAACATTAAACATTCATGCTAGATTCCCTCTTTAGTGATTTTAAAACCACCTTTAAACCATAACAAGAGTTCAATCATTTCATATAGTACTTTTCAAGGATGCATTGCAAAACAATTCATATGCTATGAGAAATTTGAAAAAAATTCATAATAAGAGGGAATTCACCAAAAATCATGCTCTCAACAAGAATTCATTCTTAAATACATGGTTTCATACATTCATATTCTCAAATCACTTTGGTAAAGGTCAAAAGACCAAAACAATGATGTTAAAATATTTAATACATGAATATATATACATAGATTCAAAAATCCCATTCTAAAACATGAATTTTCTATGCCCATGAGAATTTAGGAAAACTCTGCGTACCTCTACTTCGAAAAATAATGGGTGCTTCTTGAAACCTGTGGATTCGGGATTCCGAATCTCTAATCAATTTTGAAAACCCACAGTTAAATCTTAATTTATTTGGGTTTTTAGTTTGAAACCCTAAGGGGTGTTTTTGAGAGAAAATTTGAGGAAAGGATTATATTTTGACTAATTGGAGGCTAAATCTGGTGTTATAGATGAAATTTGGGTGAGGTGAAATGACTAAAATGCCCCTAAGAAAATAAACAAAGTCAAAACTGTCCCTCAGTTGACAAACTGACAGGCTAAAGTAAAATGGGTGTAACTCCTTACTCTGATGTTGGATTTGGATGAAACTAGTTGAATTGGAAAGAAAACTCAAAGAGCTTTCATTTGATAGGTAGCATCTCTCCCAGTTCATTATATTCAGAGAGTTATGATTATTTGAAGTTGACCCTAAAATGGTGAAAACTGGGCAACAGACTATGTATTTTGCTACTGTTTTGAAATCCAAACGCAGCCTTATGCGTTCCTAAAAATTCCAAAACTTATCCGAGATGTACTATAAGCTTGTCCGATCATAACGCAACTTAAAAATCTAAAAACGGAGGTCGTAAAGGTTGAAAAGTTGTATCCCAAAGATTGCCAGCTAAAATGACTCTAAGTCCTCATTACACTTAGAAAAATTTTCAAGTTTTTAATTCTAAGAGCACTCTATTAAAGGCTAATCCATGCACGACTTTTACGTGGTAATCATGCACATAATTCATATGATCAAAGTAATATTGAATAGACACAATAATAGGGAAACATGGTCACCAATTTAAAATAGTCAAAGGCCTAAAAACATGCCCAACAATATTTAATAAACATCTGCAATAGTCTATGAAATCTCTACTGACATACTATCTGAATAACTGGGATAAGGCCCGCAGCAGACCAAAAGCCATACGAAAATAAATACCTAAATGATTAGGCCTTCCGAAGCAAAGAAGGCTCACTAACTGAACTCTGAGACAATCCTATCTGTAGACTCTACTGAGGATCTAGACCCCTAGACTGCGCCTCTGTACCTGGGAGGAAGGGGGGGTCAGCACAATTCTACAGGCACGCGAAGAAATCCAAAATAGAGTAATTGAACATATATATATATATAATACGTAAGATCCAATGTTCATCAAACATTTTGCATAAAACAGTTTCTGAAAAACACATTGGCACCTTCTGAAAACAGGTAACCTGTCTGTAAATCTCAAACTCTGATCTGTGGATTACTTCTGAGTTAGGTGGTATCCCCTACAAGTATGATATTCCACGGGCGATATGGACTCCGCCATTGACTCGGCGGGGAAGCCTCCAACTCGAGTATGCCACAAGGGTTGGAGTTCCTGAATCTGATACACCACATGACACTTAAGTCAGCGTATAATAATATACTTGGGTCGGCAAACCACGGTTTTAGGCAATGAGTTGCTTGAACTCAAGCCCTCTTCAGGGAACCACCTAACATCTCTGTATGCTCATTTTTAACCTTTTCTGTACATGCAACATTTTGAATGTCTAAAATCATGATAGTCTGAAATGTCTATTAGTCTGAGTCTGATATGGCATTGTTCTAAATTGGTATCGTCATACCAAGACTTGCAAGTCATGATTTCTGAGCCATAATACATTAAGCTAAATCTTTCATTTAAATCATAATTTAGACCACCAAAAACATTCAACTAATATAGAAGATTTCGTGTTTCAAAACTCAAGTCAAAATCATGCAAAAACTTCATCAACATATGGTGGTCTAGTGCCTTTAGCAAATCCATGCACTCTTTCATTACATGCATTATGAACATTAAATATTCATGCTAGATTCCCTCTTTAGTGATTTTAAAACCACCTTTAAATCATAACAAGAGTTCAATCATTTCATATAGTGCTTTTCAAGGATGCATTATAAAACAATTCATATGCTATGAAAAATCTGAAAAAAAATTCATAATAAGAGGGAATTCACCAAAAATCATGCTCTCAACAAGAATTCATTCTTAAATACATGGTTTCATACATTCATATTCTCAAATCACTTTGGAAAAGGTCAAAAGACCAAAATAATGATGTTAAAACATTTAATACATGAATATATACATAGATTCAAAAATCCCATTCTAAAACATGAATTTTCTATGCCCATGAGAATTTAGAAAAACCCCGCATACCTCTATTTCGGAAAATAATGGGTACTTCTTGAAGCCTGTGGATTGGGGATTCCGAATCTCTAATCAATTTTGAAAACCCACGTTTAAATCTTGATTTATTTGGGTTTTTAGTTTGAAACCCTAAGGGTGTTCTTGAGAGAAAATTTGAGAAAAGGAATATATTTTGCTGAATTGGGAACTAAATCTGGTGTTATAGATAAAATTTGGGAGAGGTGAAATGACTAAAATGCCCCTAAGAAAACAAACATAGTCGAAACTGTCCCTCAGTTGTCAGTGTCAACTGACAGGCTGAATTAAAACGGGTATAACTCCTTACTCAGATGTTGGATTTGGATGAAACCAGTTGCATTGGAAAGAAAAATCAAAGAGCTTTCATTTGATAGGTAGCATCTCTCCCAGTTTATTATATTCAGAGAGTTATGATTATTTGAAGTTGACCCTAAAATGGTGAAAACTAGGCAACAGGCTATGCGTTTTGCTACTGTTTTGAAATCCAAACGCAGCCTTATGCGTTCCTAAAAATTCCAAAACTTATCCGAGATGTACTATAAGCTTGTCCGATCATAACGCAACTTAAAAATCTAAAAACGGAGGTCGTAAAGGTTGAAAAGTTGTATCCCGAAGATTGCCAGCTAAAATGACTCTAAGTCCTCATTACACTTAGAAAAAATTTCAAGTTTTTAAGTCTAATAGCACTCTATTAAAGTCTAATCCATGCACGACTTTTACGGGGTGTTACAGCATATCAATATCTTGTGTTAGATTATGATATTTTGATTTAGCATGAGATGATGAAGAATGATCAATGCTCTTTATTGATGTAATGTGAGAAGCATAGGAACTTTGACAATTTGTGAAATTCGTCATAGTTTGCTTTCCTTTCTTTTTTCTTAAATCATTCCCATTGATAGGGGCATATTTAAAAGATCTGTAAAACATTAACAAAAAAATATCTTGATCAAAGTAATAAATATGTAAAATAATTATATAATGAACAACATCTATTGTTTAAAAATGACATATCTATAATGTAATTATGTTTATGAATGATATAAATATAACAAATAAGATTTGTGAAAAAAAAATTGATAAAAAGATCATACCACTGTTATTAGAGGATGTTTTAAGTCATTTCTGA
>NW_025888260.1:0-2225 GCF_002878395.1 Capsicum annuum | reverse complement strand
AAGAAGAAGAAGAAGAAGAAGAAGAAGAAGAAGAAGAAGAAGAAGAAAAAAAAGAAAAAGAATTTAAGGGTTGGTTTCTTTTTATCAACCAACACTGAATAATTAATTTAATTAGCATATTGACATTGATTAGCCATTAAAAAAGGGGCACTTACAGAAAATAGTCTATATTTCAACAAAATGACAATGTTCCTAGACTAACCTTCAAAATTACATTTCATGGCTTTTCTTTCTCTTTTTTCTTCTTTTCTTTTCATTTTTTTATTTTTTCTCTTTTTATTTTCTTTTGTTTTCCTCTCTTCTATCTCCATTTTCTATTCACTTTCTTCTTCTTCTTCTTCTTCTTTTCGATTTTTTCTTTTTAGTTTTCTTTTTTCTTTTTTTTCTTACTCATTTCTTGGTAGTAATTTATAAATTATATTTTTTTGATGTATTTTTAAAAAATATGACTATGTCGAGTAAAAGTCATAGATGATGACGAAAATATCATAACCGTTCATTGTATTTGTATTCACAAACATTTCTTTTTTTCATTTGTTCATTTTTCTTTCACTTTTTTTTTTGTTTTTTCACTTTATGATTTTTATTCAATTTTCGTTTTCTTTTATCTTCTTTGATTCTTACTTTTCTCTCTCTTCTATCTCTAACTTCTATTTCTTTTTCTTCTTCTTTTTTTCCTTTTCCGCCTTTTTTCTTTTTTAGTTTTTTTATTTTTTATTTTCTTTTTTGTGTGTGTTTTTCCTTTTTTTCTCTTTTTAGTATTTTTCTTTTTTTTCCTATTTTCGTTCTTTTTTTCTTTTTTTTTATTTCCAATATTTGTTTTTCTTTTGTTTCTTTCTTTTTGATTTTTTATTTATTTTTTTTTCTTTTTGATTTTGTTTTTTGTTTTTTTGTATTTCTCATTTTTATGTTCTATTTTATATTTTTTGTATTTTATAAAGTATAGTTACGACAAGCACGAATAGATGATAACGCAAATATCATAATTGCTTATTATATTTGTATTTGCACCATCATTTATATTTTCATATTCGTTGATACAATTGTATTTGTATTTTATAGTTCACGCTTGTTTTTAGATTTTATAGTTCTCATTTATATTTGTATTGTATAGTTGTACTTGTAATTGCATTTTATAGTTTGCACCATCATTTATATTTTATACTATTCACCCTTGTATTTTTAAACACTATTTTGTATTTGTATTTTATAGTTGATTGCATATTGTATTTATTTTTTTTATTTCATTTTGTTTATATTTGTATTATAGTTTCATCGATGCACTTGTTTCGAAGAAACTTTTTGTATTTGTAAGTTAACCACATATTATATTTATATTTGTAATTTTAATTGTTTTATTTGAATTTGTAATTAACAACATAATTTGTACTTTTAAATAGTTGAAAAAGAATTATTATTTTTCTTTCTATGAACACTTGTATTTTTATTCATTGATACGAATAGATTTTATTGATACAAATTGGACAATACAAATACAAATGATAAGTTATACAAATACAAATATTACATTTGTAGCAAAAGATACTTATTTATACAGCTTAAACTATACACATACAAATGATACTTGTTTATACACAATTACAAATGATAAATTTGACAGACAAATGCTAACGATATATTTGTATTGAATGACACATTGCATATTCATATATTTTAGACTCAAATAAATATAACTAAACCATATATTTGTTTGTATATAAATATAAATGATAAATTATACATATTCACAGTTAAACTATTCAAATACAAATAATAAATTTATTTCAAATAAATAGTATGATACAAAAAATATAAAAATGTAAAATACAACAACAATAATAAAAAATGAGAGAATTTTTTTGAGAAAACAAAAAATGAAAAAAAAATGCAAAAAAGAAAAAACAAAACTAGAACGAAAAAAAGGAAAAAAATACAAAAATAGGAAATAGAAACAAAAAAAAGATGAGAAAATCAGAAAAGAAAAAAGAAAAAAAAATCTGGAAAGTAAAAAAAAGAAGAAAAATAGAAGATAGAGAAAAAGAGAAAATAAAGGAAATATATTATGAATTGTAATTAATTAAAACTTGGGCTAAATAGAATAATCAGGAACTTGTGTTTGATAAACCATGCAGATATCCATTAAAAAAAACTGCCGCTATTTTCAAGTAAGGAAAGTATTTTTTTTTTTCTATCCCTTAATTAACCCATTAAAATAGGAGAAGAAA
>NW_025888259.1:0-1672 GCF_002878395.1 Capsicum annuum | reverse complement strand
ACAAATCACCACATACCGAGATAGCCTGAACCAAGATAAAAAAGTTTACAACTATACAGCCCAAAAATACATAGAAAATATCTATAGAGTACAAACTTTTCTAAACCTTAACCCCAGAGCTACAAATATCAAAGAACCAAACACAAACTATATAACCCAAAAATTACAAGGATATAACAAGCTAATTGCACTATCCAAAACCAACCCAAGCCTAGTAAAAACTTGTTTTGACTATGGATTATTAAACACCATATACACCCAAGACGGAGAAGAACTAACAGCCATGGAAGAATTACATAAGATATTCACCACCTACAAAAGGATAATGAAAGGAAATCTATTTTACATAAAGTGTTATACTGCACCAGCAGAGATATTATAGACAAAATAAAACCAGTTATACAAGTTGTAAAAATAGGACTAACCAGAGATATGATCATACCAGAAGATATTACACAGCAACAGGAGATACCCAGAATTGAGATACCCGATTTCTACACAAAGAAACAACTCATTGGACTAGCTATGATTATCCAAGAATTAGCAAATAATTATACTAATGGAAACTCAATATGGAGCTATTATTCGAGAGACCATCAAATGGTTTATTCAAATACAAAAGAGCTACGACAAGCAGATATGGAAGATGTTAGGCAATGGATAATGACATTACTTAACCCAGAAAACAATCTACCTCAAGAGCAATTAAAAAAGGATTTATTTCAGATGGATTACTGAGATATTGTAAAATAATTGGACACAAATATCCAGATCATCAATTTTCAAGATGTAATGAAGAAGATAACATTATTCCAGAAGTGCACCTAGAATAAAAATCAAGAAGATGAACATGCCAGCTGGAAAGATAAGATAAGGAGCAACAGATACGATGAAGACACCAATGGAAGAAAACAAGATATAAAATTATTTACATAAAATTGTTAGAATTGTAAGTTTTTATTGTATAGACTTTTCTTAGCCTCCTAGCCTTTTTTAAAGGCTATGGCACTAAGTTTTTATTGTATAGACATTTCTTTTTTAGACTCCTAGCCTTTTTGACTTTTCAAAAGGCTATGACACTTAGGATTCTAGTCTTAGAATTTTTTAAACGTGTAAAGACTCATGTAAGGACTTTGTAAAGATTTTTCATTCTATAAATGAAAGAAACCGAAGACATTGCAAGGCAAGACTTCATGTGTTGAAGCAATACTCTCTCCAGTCCACAACAAATATTTTGCTCAGTTAATTAAAAAACAGACATACTTCAATGGAAAAAGTTATGGAGGAACAAACTTCAGAAACATCAAAACTACCTGAACAGGTATATTTATTTATGATTATGAATAGCTAAATTCATAGTTCCCAACAATCATGATATGATAAAATAAATTCATATTAGTTACTTTATAGTAGAATTATTCGAAGAATAATATGTTAAGAAGTTTATTAGCAAAGTGGAAACGGAGAAAAATCTCTAAGAACTATGCCATCCTAAAGGTGAAACCAATGAGGCAAGAAGCCGTGGCGGGGAGTAACCAGAGTAGAGGCGTTGTTTAAGGGAAAAAGTATCCAAATTACCATGCTAATAGTGACCGAAGAACATGTTATTTAAGAATAATCTAGTATATAGTAATCTAAGATGACCATATTTTGTTATGTACATGGTTGAAGG
>NW_025888258.1:0-4882 GCF_002878395.1 Capsicum annuum | reverse complement strand
GCCCACGAAAAATAAAAAGGACCACACTGGGATGATCCCAAGCATTTTTGACATGCCACGATCTATTTCAAGCCCACAGCACGCTCGAACCCCGAGTCAAACCCCAAAATCGTGGGCTATAGCACACCAATTTAGGATAAAAATGCCCCGTTCGCACCGTTTCGCCCGTTTGTCTACCCAAATGCCCATAAAAAATTAAACAGACCACACTGGGATGATCCCCAAGCTCCCTGAGATGCTCCAATAGATTTTGGGCTCACAGCACGCTCGGACCCCTAGCTTACCCCCAAAATTGTGGCTATAGAACACCGATTTAGCCTGAAAACTCCCTGTTTGCGCAGTTTTGCCCATTTGTCCACCCAAATGCCTATGAAAAAATTAAACGGACCATATTGGGATGATCTTTAACCTCCCTGGCATGCCCTGGTCAAATTTCGGCCCACAGCACGCCCGGACCTGGGCCCACCCTAAAAATCGTGGCCTGGAGAACATTGATTTGGCTCAAAAATTCCCCGTTCGTGCTGTTTCACCCGTTTGACCACCCAAATGCTCATAAAAAATTAAACGGACCATACAGGGATGACCCACAACCTCCCTGGCACACCCTAATTGATTTTTAGTCCACTGTATGCTCGAACCCCGAGCCCACCCCCAAACCATCGGTTATAGCACACCGATTTGGCCTAAAAATGCCCAGTTCACATACCAATTTGCCCATTTTTCCACCCAAATGCCCATCAAAAATTAAACGAACCATACTGGGATGATCTCCAACCTACCTGGCATGCCCCGATCGATTTTTAGCCCACAGCACGCTCGAACGTTGGGTCCACCCCCAAAATTGTGGGCTATAGCACACCAATTTGGCCAGAAAATGCCCAATTCGCGCCATTTTGCCCGTTTCTCCACACAAATGCTTATGAAAACTTAAACAGACCACACAAAAATGATCCCAAACATCCCTGGCATGCCCCGCTCAATTTTTAGCCAACAGCACGCCCGGACCCTTGGCCCACCCCTAAAATTATGGGCTATAGCACACCAACTTAGCTGGAAAATGCACCCTTTGCAACGTTTCGACAGTTTGTCCAACCAAAAACCCACGAAAAATAAAATGGACCACACTAGGAGGATCACCAACCTCCCTAGTATACCCCGGTCAATTTTTGGCACATAGCGCCTGGACCCCAAGCCAACCCCCAAAACCGTGGCCTATAGCACACCGATTTAGCCTAAAAATGCCACGTTCGTGCCGTTTCACCCTTATGTCCACCTAAATGCCCACAAAAAATAAAACGAACCACAATGGGCTGATCCTGAACCTCCCTGGTATGCCCCGATTAATTTTTATCCTACAGCAATCTCGAACACTGGGCCCACCCCTAAAACCATGGGCTATAGCACACCGATTTAGTCCCAAAATGCACTGTTCACGTCGTTTTGCCTGTTTTCCACCCAAATTCCCACAAAAAATGAAACGAACCACACTTGGATGATCTCAGCATTCTGGCATGCCACGGTCTATTTTCAGCCCAAATCATGCCTGAACCCCGAGTCAAACCCCAAAACTGTGGGCTATAGCACACCAATTTAGGCTAAAATGCCTCATTCGCATCGTTTCGCCCCATTGACCACCCAAATCCCCACAAAAAATTAAACGAACCACACTGGGATGATCCCCAAGATCCTTGGCATGCCCCAATCAATTTTTGGCCCATAGCACTCTCGAACACCGAGCCCACCCTCTAAATTGTGGGATATAGCACACCGACTTGGACCAAAAATGCCCCATTTGTGATGTTTCGTCCCTTTGTCCACCCAAATGCCCACGAAAAATTAAACGGACCACACTGGGATAATCCCTAACCTCCTTGGCACGCCTCAATTTATTATTAGCTTATAGTACACCCGAACCCTAGGCCCAACCCTAAAATTGAGGGCTATAGAACACCGATTTAGTCGCAAAATGCACTGTTCATGCCATTTTACCTATATTTCCCCCCGAATGCCCAACAAAAATGAAATGGACCACAATGGGATGATCCCAGTATTCCTGGCATGCCACAGTCTATTTTAAACCCACAGCACGCCAGAACCCCGAGTCAAACCCCAAAACCATGGGCTATAGCACTCCAATTTATGCTAAAAATGCCCCATTCGCGCCTTTTCGCCCCTTTGTCCACCCAAAATCCCCACACAAAATTAAACGGACCACACTGGGATGATCCCTAAGATCCCTGGCATGCCCCGATCAATTTATCGCCCACAGCACTCTCAGACCCCCGTCCTAACCCCGAAACTGTGGGCTATAGAACACCGATTTAGTCCAAAAACTCCCTGTTTACGCTATTTTGTCCGTTTGTCAAATGCCCACAAAAAAATTAAACGGACAATATTGGGATGATCCCCAACCTCCCTGGCATGCCCTGGTCAATTTTTGGCCCACTGCTCACCCGGACCCCGGACCCACCCTCAAAACCGTGGCCTGGAGCACATTGATTTGGCTCAAAAATTCCCCGTTCGTGCTGTTTCACCTGTTTGACCACCTAAATGCCCACAAAAAATTAAACGAACCATACAGGGATGACCCTCAACCTCCCAGGCAAGCCCCGATTGATTTTTTGCCCACAGCACTCTCAGACCCCGGGTCCACCCTTAAAATTGTGGGCTATAGCACACCGATTCGGCCTGAAAATCCCCCATTCGTGTTGTTTCTCCGTTTGTCCACCCAAATGCCCACAAAAAATTAAATAGGCCATAATAGGATGATGCCCACCCCTAAAACCGTGGGCTATAGCACATTGATTTTGCGTGAAAATGCCCCATTCGAGTTGTTTCGCCCGTTTGTCCACCCAAATGCCCACAAAAAATTAAAAGGACAACACTAGGATAATCCCTAACCTCCCTGGCACGCCCCAATTAATTTTTTGCCAACAGTATGCCCAAACCCCAGGTCTACCCCAAAACCATGGGCTATTGCACACCGATTTGGCCCAAAAATGCCCTATTCGCGCACCGTTTCACCCATTTATCGACCCCAATGCCCATGAAGAATTAAAAAGACCATATTGGGATGATATCCAACCTCCCTAGCATGCCCCGATCAATTTTTCGCCCACAACACGCTCGGACCAAAGGCGCACCACCAAAACCGTGGGCTATAGCACACCGATTTAGCTCTAAAATGCACCATTCGTGCCATTTCACTCGTTTGTCCACCCAAATGCCCACAAAAAAAACGGATGACACTGGGATGATCCTTAAACTCCCTGGCACGCGTCAGTAAATTTTTTGCCAACAGCACGCTTGAATCTCGAGCCAACCCCCAAAACCATAGGCTATAGCACATCAATTTCGCCTTAAAATACGTCGTTCGCGCCGTTTCTCCGGTTTGTCCACCCAAATACGAATGAAAAATTACATGGACCATACTGAGATGATCCCCAACCTCCCTGGCATGCCCTGGTCAATTTTCGGCAAATAGCATGCCCAGACCCTGGGCCCACCCCTGAAATCGTTGGCTATAGCACACCGATTTGGCCCAAAATGCCCCATTCGCATCGTTTTGCCTGTTTGTCCACCGAAATACCCACAAAAGATTAAACGGACCACACTTGAATGATCCCCAATCTCCCTGTCATACCTCGATCAATTTTTTGCCCACAGTACGCTCGGACCCTAGGCCTACCTAAAAAACCATGGGCTATAGCACACCAATTTAGACAAAAAAAATGCCCTGTTCACGCTGTTTTACCCGTTTATCCACCCAAATGCCCATAAAAAATTGAATGGACCATACTGGTGAGCTAACCTTCCTAGCATGCCTCGATCGATTTTTGACCCATAACAAGCCCGGACCCTGAGCCCACCTCCAAAATCGTGGGCTATATCTCACTAATTTGACCCAAAAATATCCCGTTTGCACAGTTTTGCCTGTTTGTCCTCCCAAATGCCCACAAAAAATTAAACGGACCACACTGGGATGATCCCAAACCTCCCTTGCATTCTTCGGTCGATTTTTGGCCCACAACACACTTGGACCCCGGGACCACCCTTGAAAGTGTGGGCTATAGAACACCGATTTAGCCCAAAAATGCCCAATTAGCACTGTTTCTCCTGTTTGTCCACCCAAATGCCCATAAAAAATAAAACAGACCATCGAGAACGATCCTCAACCCCCTGGCATATCCCGATCGAATTTTATCCCACATCAAGCCTAGACCCTAGGCCCACTCACGAAATTGTGGTCTATAGCACACCGATTTTGCCCAAAAATGCACCATTCACACCATTTTGCCCGTCTGTCCACCCAAATGCCCATGAAAAATAAAACAAACCATATTGAGACGATCCCCAACCTTCCTGACATGCCTCAATCTATTTTAGGCGAACATCACACCCAGACTCTGGGCTAACCCCCGAAATTGTGGGCTATAGTAAACTGATTTAGCCAAAAAATGCCCCGTTCACGCCGTTACGCCCGTTTGTCCACCCAAATGACTATGTAAAATTAAACTGACCATACTAGAATAATCCCTAACCTCCTTAGCATGCCTCGGTCAATTTTTGGCCCACAGCACGCTCGGAACCCTCAAAATTGTGGGCTATACCACACTGATTTGGCCCGAAAATACCGCATTCATGACGTTTTGCCCTTTTGTCCACCCAAATGCCCACAAAAAATTAAACGGACCACACTGGGATGATCCTTAACCTCCCTGGCATGCCCCGATTGATTTTTAGCCTACAGCACGCCAGAACCCTGGGCCCACCCCTAAAACCATGAGCTATAGCACACCGATTTAGCCCTAAAATACACTGTTCACGCTGTTTTGCCCATTTTTCAACCCAAATGCCCACGAAAAATAAAAAGGACCACACT
>NW_025888257.1:0-2779 GCF_002878395.1 Capsicum annuum | reverse complement strand
GTACGCTGGTGGTTAACAAAGAAAATACAAAATTCAGTTACAACAAAAGAGATTCGGAGACTAGTTTTAAATATATTAAATTTCACATTTACAATTCAAGTGATCAGTACTAACAAAAATGCTATTGCAGATTACATATCAAGACAAAGCTACACAGACTGAAATAATAGAAGAAGATACTCTAGAAAAATACTCAACACCCTAACTACGCTTTCAATGAAAGTGGACAGTATGGGTAATGAGATAGAAAAGCTAAAGACTAATGAAGATAAACTGAAGTCTATAGCTACAAATCAGCTAACTCAGCAGTGTACAGAGCTATGTCGATTGGAAGACATTAAAAATCCAGAGCTAGAAGGAGACGTTGGGACACTCCATAAAACTCATAACATTTATCAATCTACTTCTGCAGGTACAAGCAAAGGAGTTAATAGACCAAGATACCAGAATATAAATATGAACAAAATATTTGAAAAACCATTTACACCAAAAACACAAAAAGACCATTTATTCATACCCCCACAAGTTAACACATACCGAGATAGCCTAAACCAAGACAAAAAAGTATACAACTACACCGCCCAGAAATACATAGAAAATATATACAGAGTACAAACCTTTCTAAACCATAACCCCAGAGCTACAGACATCAAAGAACCAAATACCAATTATATAAACCAAAAATTACAAGGATATAATAAACTAATTGCACTACCCAAAACTAACCTAAGCCTAGTTAAAACCTGTTTTGATTATGGACTACTAAACACCATATATACTCAAGACGGAGAAGAGCTAACAACTATGGAAGAATTATACAAGATATTCACCACCTACAAAAGAATAACAAAAGGAAATTTATTTTATATAAAGTGTTATACTGCACCAGCAGAGATATTATATGATGAAATAAAACTAGTTATACAAGTTGTAAAGATAGGACTAACAAGAGATATGATTATACCAGAAGATATTACGCAACAACCTGAGATACCCAGAATTGAGATACCAGAATTTTATGCAAATAAACGACTTATTGGACTAGCTACGATCATTCAAGAATTAGCAAATAATTATACTAACGAAAACCCAATATGGAGCTACTATTCGAGAGATCATCAAATGATTTACTCAAATTCAAAAGAGCTACGACAAGCAGATATGGAAGATGTAAGACAATGGATAATGACGCTACTCAACCCAGAAAAACAATCTACCACAAGAGCAATAAAAAAAGGATTTATTTCAGACGGACTACTAACAAGATATTGTAAAATAATTGGACACAAATATCCAGACCACCAATGTTCGAGGTGTAATAGAGAAGATAATATTATTCCAGAGGTACATTTAGAATAAAAATCAAGAAGACAAAATGCCAGCTGGAAAGATAAGATAAAGAGCAATAATGGAGCAGATACGACAACGTCAAATCAACGGAAGATATTTGGACTTATTGTACAAATTTTTCTTACGATAAGATTACAATAATGTAAAACAGTTATGACTTTTCTTAAATTTTAGAGTAGGTTAGGCCATAGGCCTCTTTTGTTGACTTTTTTTTCTTTTCTTTATTTTTAACATGTGGAAAGTTAGTTTGTAAATTTTCGTTCTATAAATGAAGAAGGCAGAAGGCATTGCAAAGGCAAGCCTTCATGCGCTGAAGCAACTTTTCTCTCCACTCCATAACAAATACTTTACTCAATTAAATAAACATATTTCAATGGAAAAAGCTATGGAGAAACAAACTTCAGAAATATCAAAGCTACCCGAACAGGTATATTTATTTATGATTATGAATAGCTAAATTCATAATTCCCAACAATCATGATATGATAAAATAAATTCATATTAGTTACTTTATAGTAGAATTATTCGAAGAATAATATGTTAAGAAGTTTATTAACAAAGAGGAAACGGAGAAAAATCCCTAAGGACTATGCCATCCTAAAGGTGAAACCAATGAGGCAAGAAGCCGTGGTGGGGAGTAACCAGAGTAGAGGTGCTGTTTAAGGGAAAAAGTATCCGGATTACCATGTTAATAGTGATGGAAGAACATATTATTTAAGAATAATCTAGTATAGAGTAAACTAAGATGACCATATTTTGTTATGTACAGGTTGAAGGGAATATTTTGAAAAAAGCAATTTTATGAAAATGAATGATTATTTATCTGATGTGATGGTAGATAAATTCAAAATACTTATTTTGTATGCACTTAGAGATATAAAAGTAGCAGATATAAGAAAAATTATATTAGAAAAAGCTTTTGGTAAATACTACATGACTAGAGTAAATTATATACCATATCTACCTAACTACTCTTACAAATACTTACGATGATAAGTTACATAGAAAAAGATATAAGAAACATACAGTCACTAGAAAAATAGATAAAAATAAATATAGACAAATACAAGGAAAATAAAGATATAAAATACATAGAATTTCTTAATAAAAATATGCAAAAACTATTAATGCTAAAACAAACAACTACAAAATATTATAATAAAACCAATTCTAAAAGATAGATCATTTAGATTATCTTAAAGTCTTAATCTTATATATACTTAAAAACATAGAAATTATAGATATTAAGAAAATAATATTAGAAAAAGTAATAGACTACGAAATTGAAACTACAAATTGTCTAGAACAGTTATACGAAGAAATTTACCCCGAAGGATATTATTCAGATTAAAAAATGTTAGAATATATTAGAAAAACTAGAGAAAATCAAGAAAATCTAAATAATGAAATTAATTATAGAAACCGAATT
>NW_025888256.1:0-3697 GCF_002878395.1 Capsicum annuum | reverse complement strand
GCTCGGGACCAAACCAGGGACGGAAGGGGGATCCTTAGCTCGGGTCCGAACCTGGGATGGGAGAGAGGATCCTTAGATCGAGCGTAGTCCCGATCCTGGGACGGGGAAGGAGGACCTTGGCTCAGGCGTGGTCCCAAGCCTAAGACGGAAAGGGGGGTCCTTGGCTCAGGCGTGGTCCCGAGCCTGGGACGGGAGGGGGGCCTGCGCTCGAGAGTGGTCCCGTGCCTGGGATGGGAGGGAGGGTTCTTGGGCTTGGGCCCGAGCTTGTGACAGAAGGGGAGGGGGTCCTTGGCTCGAGCATAGTCCTGAGCCTGAAATGGTAGGGAGGAGGGGGGATCTAGGGCTCGGGAGTGGTTTCGAGCATAGGTAGGGAGAGGAGGTTCTTGGGCTCGGGCATGGTCCCAAGCTTGGGATAGAAGGGGTTTCCTGGGCTCGGGTGTGGTCCCGAGCCTGGGATGTAAAGGGGGTTCCTGGGCTTGGGCGTGGTCCCGAGCCTGGGATGGAAACGGGGTTCCTAGGCTGGGGCGTGGTCCCAAGCTTTGGATGGGAGAGGTTTTAGGGCTCGGGCGTAGTTCCAAGCCTGGAACGAAACGGGAAAGTGAGGATCCTGAGCTTGGGCGTGATCCCGAGCATGGGATGGGAGGGGGTCCTGGGCCCGGGTGTGGTCTCGATCTTGGGACGGGAGGAGGGAGGGAGGATGCTAGACACGAGCATGGTTCCGAGCTTGGGACGGGAGGGGGGTCCTAGGCTCAGGCATGATCTCGAGCCTGGGATGGGAGGGGAAAGGGAGAGGGGTCCTAGGCTCAGGCGTGGCCCGAGCCTGGGGGATCCTTGGCTCGGGCGTGGTCCCGATCCTGGGATGCGGAAGGGAGGGTCTTTGGCTCGGGTGTGGTCCCGTCCTTGGACGGGGAGGAGGGGTCCTTGGCTCGGGCGTGGCCCCGAGCCTGGGACGGGAAGGTTGGGATCCTGGGCTCGAGAGTGGTCCCGAGCTTGGGATGGGAGGGGGCTCCTGGGATCAAGAGTGGTCTCGAGCCTGGGATGGGAGGGGGCTTCTGGGCTTGAGAGTGGTCTCGATCCTTGGACGGGAAGGGGAGTCTTGTGCTCAAGTGTGGTCCCAAGCCTGGGATGGAAAGGGGGGGTCCTGTGCTCGGGCGTTGATACGGGACAAACAAGGGAACACCAAAATTAGTCCAAAGAACAGTCCACAAAATGGAAGAAATCCGTGAACCCTTTTGGAGACCAAGTCTCGACTTCCTAAGAACACAATAACAAGAAGAACAAGGAGTTTATTACACCAAATCAGGGACAACAAACAAGATTAACAACATAAGATGATGAACAAGATTAACAACATAAGATGATGAACAAGAAGACACAAGATTCGGATTTAACAATAACAACAGGAACACAAGATTACAACACAAATACTAAACACGATTACAAGAAGGTGAAATGATAGATAGATAGACTACATGAAGGTATAATCTTAAGAACCCAACAATGGACACTCTTGGAACCTTATCACTACACACAACAATAAACCTATCTCTTATGTGACACAAGATCGGATTCCACCTCTCTAGCATCAACGTTTCCAAGCAAGTAACAACAAAAGAGAATCTACCCTATTGTTGTATCCTAGTTTTGGTGGTCACTCTTCTCATTAGAGAGAGAGCTTGTTATACAAGTCTTACAAGACTCCTAAATATCATCCAAAAACTAAACTAAAAACCCTACAATGTTCCTTTTATAGCTATAATAAAGTATAAGTTAAAATGACCAAAAGGCCCTTCAAAGAGTGGGCACCCATCTAGTGTAATTTATGGGCTGATTTGGGTGCAGTTTGGGCCTCTTTTACACTTCAATTGCTCCTGCCAAGGCTCGGGTCCAACACGCACTCTCCAAAGTCCATATCCGTGATTATTCCCGTATCATCCTCTCCATCTTGAGAGGAATTTTTCCACAAATTAACGGCTTCGCCTCATTCAATTGGTCACTTCAAAGGAAATCTACTCAAAAACAGTTCGCAAAACATGAAAAGCCCGAGAGCTCAATAATAACAAGGGACATATAAAAAAACGAGCTAAAAACAGCCCACAAGAAATGCACAAAAACAATCCACAAGCTAGCCAAACCCGAGAGCATAATGACTATAAGTCTCGGATCCAACATCTTCATTTTGACCCTTGGCTTCCTCTCACTCTTGAGATTGGCCTTCAATCTCATCCGACTCAAGTCTCCTTCTATCATATAAGCATAGTCGTAGACTCCATATCCTTCATGTCTCTCTCTACCATGTTCCTCTTCTTGGATGTGTCAGTTTTTGGAAAGGGAAGTTTTGGTTGAGAGGCTCGATTTGGTAATGTGGAGCTTCGGTTGTGGAGCTTGGATGGGAGGAAATTGGTTTCCAAGTCCTCCTTATTGGACTTGATCAACTTGTGGGGGAAGTGGTCTATCTTGTTCTCTATTTTGAGGGCTATTTGGAGCTTGGCTTATGGTATTATGTGGTTGTCTTGGAGGATTGATCATTGGAAGTAAAGTTTTGGGAGTAAAAGCACGAGAGTTCCTTCGACTCTCCATTCGATCCAACCTCTCACGCATAGTTACCACATCCGAGTCAATTTTTTAAGACCCACATTTGCCCTAGCAAGGTCTCGGGACAAAGCATCAAGGAGGGCCAAAATGGTTTCCATTATGGCCAAGAAGTTACCTACAAAACAACAAACAAGTTAGTTGTACAAGAATGGTCCTCACACTCCCTCTCTATTGTTTTGGCTCTCGGATTTTTTTTCTCACTTTGATCTCACGTGTCGTAACCTTGCTTGTACTCCGTGAGGCAATGAGAGGTGGACCAAGTATTACAACGACTCAAAAGGATAAGACATACAAAGGAACGTATACATGAAGGACGGTTTCAAAACTAACTTACAATCTAAAACTAGCTTGTAAGTTAGTAATGGAATCAACAAACGAAACTAAAGAAACAACACAATGAAACTAGAAGATCAAATTTCGAGATTAAAATTTTCGTGTGAACAGTAACTTGGGTGACATAGCAGCATGCCATTGGTCACGGCCCCACAATTAGTCACTAGTTGAAGTTTACAAACTTTAGAGGGAAAATATGTCTTAAATCTCCTTGTAAGTCTAATCTTCAAAAGGTAAGACTTGACTTTGTACAATTCCCACAAAATAAGGTCTCTTGAAACAAGAAAAGTGGTTGAAAAGTAGATGTTAAGTCAAGAAAGTGATGGCTTAAGTCTTCTCAACTTTACAACTTGTAGGTTCACCTTTTTGAATCTATGTTACACTTTGGTTGTCTTAAGTTGTAAGGTGAGATGAAGAACAAGATGAACACCATAACAAACTTCAAGAACACATCAACAACACAACAACAATTTCCACCCCACAGCAAACATCAACACACGTCACGACCAATTTTAGTGGTCAACACACGGCCAAGGTTCTTTTTGGTGTTGTATTTCGGTTTTAGCAAGGGTGAAGGTTGTGCTGAATGTCAAGAATTCTACAACAACTTTATCAAGAGCAACAAAAACACCAACAATATCCAACCAAGACTATAACAAGTCCACACTTCCAAGAACAACAACTTCAACACACGGCCATGGTCTTGTTCACAACAACAACATCAATTTTTTTAAAGCTCAAATCTAGATCGACTCAAAGTGTTAATGGA
>NW_025888255.1:0-5188 GCF_002878395.1 Capsicum annuum | reverse complement strand
TAAGTCTGCCTACACTCTACCTTCTTCAAACCCTACTTGTGGAGTTACACTGGGCATGTTATTATTTCAAGAATTCATCTTTACAAAGATGAGAAATTCTCAAGGAAATGTGCACTGAAATATATAAAGCACCCAAAGTCCTATATTTTGTCCCTGAATGAATCAAACTCCAATCCAACAATCAAAGAGAACTCTTTATAACTGGCATGGGTTGCTAGCCTTACCTTCTGTCCACTTTTCAAAAAATAGCTAAATAAAAAAAAGAATGCTTGAAGCTATGACCATTTTTGTCATTGGATTGTGTCCAAATGATATCACAACAAATTATTTGCCGTCTTTCCTTTTCTACCTGGTATGAGACTTAAGTCAAGTTCAACAGGACTTCCTAAAAAACAATACGAATTTCTAAAAGTAATACGGGGAATACTTACTACTTTACTATAATGACTATTTGTTGATCTTCTAAAGCCGTCTTTTCAAGTTGGTCAAGCCATTATTATAAAATTACTAGTAGATTTGTATATTTAATTATTTTATTTATGCATAAATTAGTACAACATAGCCAACATGATCCTCATGATGATTATGAGAAGGGTGGATGTAGCAATCCTGTTATCAATAACAAAAAAGTTAATCCAGAGAAGTTGACTTTATTTTGAGGTATTATATCTTCTACCCTGCTGCTTTGGCTTGAATGTTTGTTCCTCAGAAAATTCATCATATTGTAGTAAATAATACAACAATTCATTAGATCAAGAAAAATGTTCAGAAACAGTTAAGAGTCATGTTTATACTAAAAGGAGTAATCTACAATCTGGCAAAACTGAGTATATATGTAATGAAATGAGAAACTATTATTTAGTATTTTCTTGTACTTTCTATTGTTTAACTATTTTTTTTAGAAAAAAGAAAACTTACTTTATACTTTACTACTATATAAGGGAGGTCTCCAACTTTGGTAGTTCTCACATGATTTATTTTTTATCCTTAAATAAAGGTTTAATGACTTTGTAAATTCTCAATTATTTTGGCAATTTGGTTAATTATATGGGCTTTTATGTGATGAGTTATAAAAAAACAAGATGATAATGACACCACATAAGATCTATTAACCAATCAAATAAAAAATTAAGAGTTATTCAAAATTTTGTAGTGTTTTTTTATATGGAAATAACAATAAGACAGAATACTTAATTTTTAAATCCTCACAAGAAAATCTATTTTACCCTTTTACCCTTAATTGAGGCTTTAATAACTTTATAAGCTTTCACCAATTGAAAAACATCTACAAAAGCATTGTATTGGATTAAATTTATAATTATTTAATTTAATGCTATATTTATTTATAAATTAACTTTACTGATATCGAATAACTTATCCATGGGATATCCCAATCCATCAGATAAAAATTGTCTTATCTCTCTACCAAATGATCCCTTAACGCTATAGCATGATAATACTATTAAAGTTATTAACACAATATATTATGAATACTATCTATAATATATTAAAAGTGTGAAGACCTTTAGAAAATTGATTCGAACTATTTACCCTCCGTTAAAAGACTTTACTTTAGATAAAATCGTCTTTTCACTTATTTTTTATAATAATTATTATATTATTATATTTATAATATTAAATATTAAGGATACTAAATATATTTAAAAAATAAGTAGGGTTTTTATTTGATATATGGAAAGTTATATGAAATTCAACTTTTAGTTCGTATATGAAAAATTATAGGAATTCTATTAGTAATCAATTAGGACAATGGCACGGCTCTTTTTGCTAATATATGAGGTTAATAACATCCAATTTGTTTAGCTACGCATTGTTCCGCATTGTTCTTCTTATCACATTTATTGTTTTTGTTTTGTTGTTTATTTAATATTGATTATTTTACTTTGTAGTGTGTATTATTTTTTTTAATGTTTGAAGATCTAACTTTCTATGTATGCATTATCTTTTCTAGTGTATTTGAAGATCTAAAATTTTTATGTATATGTTATTTTTTTCCAGTTGAAACATTCTGATCGAAAAAGAGAAAAGACATCTTTCCTCCCCTGAACTTGTCGTCATAACTCACTTTAGCACTTAAACTTAAGTTCCGTTTATTTACCCCCTTAACAACTTTCAAATGAATTAAATTCCCTCCTATAGTTGACGTGGCCGAAAAAAAAAAGAGCGAGTGAATTTTTTTTTCAAAAAAGACCACTTTATTGCTATTTTTTATTATTATTATTATTATACATATATATATATATATACATATATATACATATATATATATATATATATCATTAAAAGAAAAATGTCTTCATAGAAGACATTTTCATCTTCTACATCACTCCCCTTCCCCACCACCACGCCCACGCCCACCCCCACCCCACCCCTTACACTTCTTTTCTTCATCTTCTTCATACCCCCATCCCTTTTATTCATAATTCCCTTCCTATCAAGTCCTAATTAATCCAAAATTTTATTTTTCAACAATCAAAAAGGTTTCAAGATTGATGAACAAGTTTGATTCTTGGCCAAGAATTTCATGTCATGCGAATATGATCTATGCCATTTTCGAATTTCGAACTGTTTATGTCATTTCTGTAGACATTTTTGAGTAAGAAATTAAAAATTTAGGAATTTTGAAATTTTGGGTTTTGATTAATGTGAAAGAATTTGGATTTGAGATTTTGTGTATTGATATATTTTTGTGATCATGTACTTGTATTTAGTTCATTGATGGATTTGCTCAAGCTAATTCAAGTTAATTTTGCATTTGATGAAGAAAAAAATTCATTGAAAAAGCTTGTGGTAATGGTGAAAGAAATAGAAAAAGTGATGCTTTTATGTGAAGAAGAAGAAGAAGAAGGAAGAAGAAGAAGGGGAGGGGATGAGGGCTGCTGTCTAGTGAAGAAGTAAAAGGAATTGGGGCGGGGTGGGGTGGGGGCTGTGAAAGAACGAAGGGGGTGGGGGTTGTGAAGAAGAAGAAGGAAGGGGGTGGTCTATTTTATTTATATAAAATATATTATTTTATAAAAAGTATACTCTTTTAAATATATATATAAAATATATTTTAAATATATATATATATATATATATAAAATAATATATATTTTATATATATATAAAAATAGTATATATAAAATATATAAAAAGTTAGTGTGTGGATTATTAAAAAAAAAATTCTTACGTGGCAAATGACATGGCAATGACGTGGTGCGTGTGTAGTGCACTCTCCGTCGTGAGAGTGGTATTCAGTTTTGAGAGGTGAAAATAATTCACTTTAAAGATGTTAAGGGGGGGTAAATAAACGAAAGTTAAGTTTAAGTGCTAAAGTGAGTTGTGGCGACAAGTTCGGGGGAGGGGGGAAGATGACTTTTCTCATCGAAAAAATTGGACAAACAAGCATGTTGCACTCGAATAATAAAGCAGACCGAAAAATCAAAGAAACATGTTGCAGTAATAATAAAGCAGTTGAAAAATTCAAAGGTTTATATTACCTCTCTCTCTTTTTTTTACGTCTATTTACATTAAAATTTTATCCAAGTCTGAGTAAAAAATCAAAGGTGCAGATAGTTTTTTAATCAAATTTAAAATATGTATTCTAAATCTTAAAATAAAAATTAAAGACCGTATATATTTTTAGAATGTCTATTTGTAATGATTCTTTTTACAGAATAATGAGTTACAAGTTGAACAGACCAAATTAATATTAACGCAGTATGTATAAAAGCATCTCTAATTATATCAGTTGAAATAATTTTGTAGTTGGCATTATTTTATATTTTATTTTATTATATATTTATATGTGAAGAATATTGTGATACTAAGTTTGCCTTTATATATACCTTAGAAAAATGATTCGAATTTTTTGTAGATGAATCTCGATTGGTTTTGAAAATTTTTTTTGTGTAAAATTTAAGTTTAATTGTATTGTTTTGATATCACTTTTATCGTATTATTTTGTTGCAATTTACAGGTGATAGATAAATGTTGGTGGACTTTGAGAAATTTTTTTATGTAAAAGTTAGGTTTAGTTGTATTATCTTGGTATCTCTATTGCCGTATTATTTTGTTATTGTTTACAAGTGGAAGATGAGTGTCGTATGATTTTGAAAAAAAAAATTTTGTGTAAAGATTAAATTTAATTGTATCATTTTGATGTCTTTATCATTATATTATTTTGTTGCAATCTACAGATGGTAGATGAATGTCGATCAACTTTTAAAAATATTTTTGTTAAAGGTTATGTTTAATAAATAAATTCTTCATATTTATATACTCAAAAGATATTAAATTTAATTATTATATTTATCTTTATTATTTAAATAAATATCCTATTTAATATAATATTTGAACTAATTAAAGTGAGTTTCACGTCCAAGGAGTATACAACTAAACTAGTTATTATAAAACAGTGTGTATAAAATACCACTTACAGTGAACTGTTTCTTCTTATGCCACATAACCATTGGTTCCCAGCTTAAACCGCTTGTATGCTCAAGCACATTTCGTAAAATCATCGGTTCACCCTAGGCCCAGTGTCTATGGAAGTGTAGAAGTGCATCATCCTCCATAACGTCTTTTGTAGTAGTGGAATATAAGCAGTTATCATCTGAACCAACTCTTGAAGCCGCCCAGTGTAACTGTTGAGGGTCTTCCGTTCTATAAATCGGCTGGGAAGTCATCTAGGAAAAATTGCATTGAATCAGAATCCTTTCTGCTTTTGCTTTCAAGGTTGATATCCAGTTTCTTGGTAGCAGATGCTTGAGCTCTAAAATGTATTTTCCACATCCACCCATTTGGGCAGGAGCACAAATGATATAACCATCACAATTAGCAACCCAAGAAATTGGTTTGTTCTGGTCCTGTGGAATTTCCATATTATGAAAACTTTCAGGAAGTGGCTCTCCACCATGTATGTAATAACAACCTCTATCTGAATATTTGAAAACTACTTTACAACTATTTCCTGGAAACATGCCTCTCTGAAGCTCTTGGCATCAGCTTAGACATAGCTCATATGAGCAATCTGGGCAGCTCCGATGAAGATCGACTATTGAAGTTGAGCAGTTGTTGCTGCTCCAAGGCCAAGAAATCAATAACCATACAACCTCCAAAAATAAGGTCTGCAATCATAACATTTCGTAATAGCTGGAAGAAAAAAAGAGAACAAGAGAGAAGATAC
>NW_025888254.1:42991-55214 GCF_002878395.1 Capsicum annuum | reverse complement strand
GGATGGTCCTGAACATAAAGTAAAATCCCATTTTTAAGGAAGGTTCCTACCAGAAAGTAAAATCCTATTTTCAGGAGGGTCCTGAACATAAAGTTATATCTCATTTTTTGAGGAGGACCTGAACAGAAAGTAAAATCTCATTTTTCAGGAGGGTCCTAAACAAAAGTTTATCATCCTATTTTTTATGAATGTCTTGAACATAAAGTGAAATCCAATTTTTAGGAGGATACTGAACATAAAGTAAAATTCAATTTTTCAGGAGGGTCCTGAACAGAAAGTAAAATCCTATTTTAAAGAAGGGTCCTGAACAGAAAGTAAAATCTTATTTTTTTGGAGGATCCTGGACTTAAAAGGAAATCTCATTTTTCAGAAAGGTCCTGAAAAAAATTTAAAATCCCTTTTTTTTGGAGGGTCCTGAACATAAAGTAAAATTCCATTTTTCAGGAGGTTCTTGAACAGAAAGTAAAATCCTATTTTTCAGGAGGGTCTTTAACATGAAGTGAAATCCCATTTTTCAGGAGGGTCTTGAACAGAAAGTAAAATGTTATTTTTCAGGAAGGTTCTGAACATAAAGTAAAAATCTAATTTTTTCAGGAGGATCCTTAAAAGAAAGTAAAATCTCATTTTTCAGGAGGGTCCTAAACATAAATTGAAATTGCATTTTTCAGGAGGGTCCTGAACAGAAAGTAAAATTCTATTTTTAAGTAGTGTCCTGAACATAAAGTGAAATCCCATTTTTTAGGAGGTCTTGAATAGAAAGCAAAATCATATTTTTCAGGAGGGACCTGAACATATAGTGAAATCCCATTTTACAGAATGGTTCTAAACAGAAAGTAAAATCCTATTTTACAGGAGGGTCCTGAACAAAAGGTAAAATCCTATTTTTCAGGAGAGTCCTGAACAGAAAGTAAAATCCTATTTCTAGGAGGGTACTGAAGATATAGTAAAATCCCATTTTTTAGGAGGGTCCTGAGCAGAAAGTAAAATCCCATTTTTTTGGAGGGTTCTGTACATAAAGTGAAATCTCATTTTTCAGTAGGGTCCTGAACAGAAAGTAAAATCTTATTTTTCAGGAGGGTCCGAAAAATAAAGTGAAATCCCATTTTTTAGGAAGGTCCTGAATAGAAAGTAAAATTCCATTTTTTAGGATCGTCCAGAACATAAAGTAAAATCCCATTTTTAAGGAAGGTCCTTACCAGAAAGTAAAATCCTATTTTCAGGAGGGTCCTGAACATAAAGTGAAATCTCATTTTTTGAGGAAGTCCTGAACAGAAAGTAAAATCTCATTTTTCTGGAGGGTCCTAAACAAAAGTTAAAATCCTATTTTTATGAGGGTTTTGAACATAAAGTGAAATCCCATTTTTCAGGAGGGTTCTTAGCAGAAAGCCAAATCCCATTTTTAAAGAGGTCCTGAACAGAAAGTAAAATCCTATTTTTCAGGAGGGTCCTGAACAGAAAGTAAAATCCTATTTTTCAAGAGGGTCCTGAACATAAAGTTAAATCCCATTTTTCAGGTGGGTCCATAACAGAAGGTAAAATTCTATTTTTCAGGAGGGGCTTGATCATAAAGTAAAATTTTATTTTTCAGGAGGGTCCTGAATAGAAGTAAAATCCCATTTTTCAGGAAGGTCCTGAACATAAAGTGAAATCCTATTTAAAGTAGGCTCCTGAATAGATAGGAAAATCTCATTTTTCAGTAGGGTCTGGAACATAAAGTGAAATCCCATTTTTCAGGATGGTCCTGAACAGAAAGTAAAATCCCTTTTTTTAGGATGGTCCTAAACATAAAGTAAAATCACATTTTTAAGGAAGGTTCCTACAAAAAAGTAAAATCCTATTTTCAGGAGGGTCCTGAACATAAAGTTATATCTCATTTTTTGAGGAGGACCTGAACAGAAAGTAAAATCTCATTTTTCAGGAGGGTCCTAAATAAAAGTTAAAATCCTATTTTTTATGAGGGTCTTGAACATAAAGTGAAATCCCATTTTTAGGAGGGTACTGAACATAAAGTAAAATTCAATTTTTCAGGATGGTCCTGAACAGAAAGTAAAATCCTATTTTACAGGAGGGTCTTGAACAGAAAGTAAAATCTCATTTTTTTTGTAGGATCCTGAACATAAAATGAAATCTCATTTTTCAGAAAGGTCCTGAACAAAATTTAAAATCCCTTTTTTTTGGAGGGTCCTAAACATAAAGTAAAATTCCATTTTTCAGGAGGTTCTTGAACAGAAAGTAAAATCCTATTTTTTAGGAGTGTCCATAACATGAAGTGAAATCCCATTTTTCAGGAGAGTCCTGAACAGAAAGTAAAATTCTATTTTTCAGGAGGGTTCTGAACAGAAAGTAAAATCCTATTTTTCAGGAGGGTTCTGAACAGAAAGTAAAATCCCTTTTTTTCAGGAGGGTCCTTGACATGAAGTGAAATCCCATTTTTCAGGACGGTCCTGAACAGAAAGTAAAATGTTATTTTTCAGGAGGGTCCTGAACAGAAAGTAAAATGTCATTTTTCCGGAGGGTCCTGAACATAAATTGAAATTGCATTTTTCTAGAGAGTCCTGAACATAAAGTGAAATCCCATTTTTTAGGAGGTCCTGAACAAGAAGCAAAATCACATTTTTCAGGAGGGACCTGAACATATAGTGAAATCCTATTTTACAGAATGGTTTTGAACAGAAAGTAAAATCCTATTTTTCAGGAGGGTCCTGAACATAAGGTAAAATCCTATTTTTCAGGAGAGTCCTGAACAGAAAGTAAAATCCTATTTCTAGGAGGGTACTGAACATATAGTAAAATCCCATTTTTTAGGAGGGTCCTGAGTAGAAAGTAAAATCCCATTTTTTTAGAGGGTTCTGGACATAAAGTGAAATCTCATTTTTCAGTAGGGTCCTGAACAGAAAGTAAAATCTTATTTTTCAGGAGGGTTCGAAACATAAATTGAAATCCTATTTTTCAGGAAGGTCCTGAATAAAAAGTAAAATTCCATTTTGTAGGATGGTCCAGAACATAAAGTAAAATCCCATTTTTAAGGAAGTTCTTTACCAGAAAGTAAAATCCTATTTTCAGGATGGTCCTGAACATAAAGTGAAATCTCATTTTTTGAGGAAGTCCTGAACAGAAAGTAAAATCTCATTTATCAGGAGGGTCCTAAACAAAAGTTAAAATCCTATTATTTATGAGGGTTTTGAACATAAAGTGAAATCCCATTTTTAAGAGGGTTCTGAACAGAAAGCAAAATCCCATTTTTAAGGTGGGTCCTTAACACAAGGTAAAATTCCATTTTTCAGGAGGGTCCTAAACATAAAGTAAAATCCCATTTTTCAGGAGGGTCCTGAACAGAAAGTAAAATCCTATTTTATAGAAGGGTCCTGATCAGAAAGTAAAATCCCATTTTTTTGGAGGGTTCTGAACATAATATAAAATCTGATTTTTCAGGAGGATACTGAACATGAAGGAAAATCCAATTTCTCAGGAGGGTCTTGAAAAAAATGTGCAATTCTATTTTCCATGAAGGTCCTGAACAGAAAGTAAAATCCCATATTACAGGAGGGTCCTACACATAAAGTAAAATCTCATTTTTCAGATGGGTCCTGAACACAAAGTAAAATCCCATTTTGCAGGAGGATCTTGAACATAAAGTAAAATATCATTTTTCAGAAGGGTCCTAAACAAAAAGTAAAATCCCATTTTTCAGGAGAATCCTGAACAAAAGGTAAAATCTAATTTTTCAGGAGGGTCCAGAACGAAAAGTAAAATCCTATTTTTCTGGAGGATCCTGAATAGAAAGTAAAATCCCATTTTTCAGGAGGGTTTTGAAAATAAAGTAAAACCCCATTTTTCAGGAGGGTCCTGAACAGAAAGTAAAATCCCATTTTTTAGGAGGGTGCTGAACATATAGTTAAATCCCATTTTTCAAGAGGGTTCTAAACCGAAAGTAAAATCCTATTTTTCAGGAGGGTCCTGAACATAAAGTGACATCCCATTTTTTCGGAGAGTCCTGAACAAAAGGTAAAATCCCATTTTTCAGAACGGTCCTAAATAGAAAGTAAAATCCTATCTTACAGGAGGGTCCTGAACATAAAGTAAAATCCCATTTTGAAGGAGGGTCTTGTATATAAAGTGCAATTCTATTTTTGATGAAGGTCCTGAAGAGAAAGTAAAATCCCATTTTATAGGAGGGTCCTGAACATAAAGTGAAATCTCATTTTTTTGGAGGGTCCTGAACGAAAAATAAAATACCATTTTTCAAGAATATCTTGAACATAATGTGAAATCCCATTTTTAAGGAGGTTCCTGAACAAAAATTAAAATCCCATTTTTCAGGAGGGTTCTGAACATACAGTGAAATCCCATTTTAAGTAGGGTCCTGAATAGAAATTAAAATCCCATTTCTCATGAGGGTCGAGAACATAAAGTGAAATCCCATTTTTCAAGAGTTCCTGAACAGAAAGTTAAATCTGATTTTTCAGGTGGGTCCTTAACAGAAGGTAAAATTCTATTTTTCAGGAGGGGTCGGATCATAAAGTAAAATTCTATTTTTCATGAGGGTCCTGAACAGAAGTAAAATCCCATTTTTCAGGAACGTCCTGAACATAAAGTGACATCCCATTTTTTAGGAGAGTCCTGAACAAAAGGTAAAATCCCATTTTTCAGGAGGGTCCTGAAAAGAGAGTAAAATCTTATTTTTCAGGAGAGTCCTACACATAAATTGAAATTAAATTTTTCAGGAGGGTCCTGAACAGAAAGTAAAATTCTATTTTTCAGTAGTGTCCTGAACATAAAGTGAAATCCCATTTTTAGGAGGTTCTGAACAGAAAGTAAAATCACATTTTTCAGGAGGGACCTGAAAATATAGTGAAATCCCATTTTACAGAATGCTCCTGAACAGAAAGTAAAATCCTATGTTTCAGGAGGGTCCTGAACAAAAGGTAAAATCCTATTTTTCAGAAGGGTCCTGAACAGAAAGTAAAATCATATTTCTAGGAGGGTACTGAACATATAGTAAAATCCCATTTTTCAGGAGGATCCTGAGCAAAAAGTAATATCCCATTTTTTTGGAGGATTCTGAACATAATGTGAAATCCCATTTTTCAGTAGGGTCCTGAACAGAAAGTAAAATCACATTTTTAAGGAGGGACCTAAACATAAAGTGAAATCCCATTTTACAGGAAGGTCCTAAATAGAAAGTAAAATTCCATTTTGTAGGATTGTCCAGAACATAAAGTAAAATCCCATTTTTAAGGAAGGTCCTTACCAGAAAGTAAAATCCTATTTTCAGGAGGGGCCTGAACATAAAGTGAAATCTCATTTTTTGAGGAAGTCCTGAACAGAAAGTAAAATCTCATTTTTCAGGAGGGTCCTAAACAAAAGTTAAAATCCAATTTTTTATGAGGGTTTTGAACATAAAGTGAAATCCCATTTTTTTAGAAGGGTTCTGAACAGAAAGCAAAATCCCATTTTTAAGGAGGTTCCTGAACAGAAAGAAAAATCCTATTTTTCAGGAGGGTCCTGAAAAGAAAGTAAAATCCTATTTTTCAAGAGGGTCCTTAACATAAAGTGAAATCCCATTTTTAAGGTGGGTCCTTAACAGAAGGTAAAATTCCATTTTTCAGGAGGGGCCAGATCATTAAGTAAAATACTATTTTTCAGAAAGGTCCTGAACAGAAGTAAAATCCCATTTTTCAGGAAGGTCCTGAACATAAAGTGACATCCCATTTTTTAGAAGAGTCCTGAACAAAAGTTAAAATTCTATTTTTCAAGAGGGTTCTGAACAGAAAGTAAAATCCTATTTTACAGGAAGGTCCTGAACAGAAAGTGAAATCCCATTTTTTTGGAGGATCCTGAACATAAAATCCTGAACACAAATTAAAATCCCATTTTTTAGGAGGGTCCTAAACATAAAGTAAAATCCCATTTTTTAGGAAGGTCCTGAACAGAAAGTATAATCCTATTTTATAGAAGGGTCCAGAACAGAAGGTAAAATCCCATTTTTCAGGAGGGTTCTGAACATAATATAAAATCTGATTTATAGGAGGATACTGAGCATGAAGTTAAATCCCATTTCTCAGGAGGGTCTTGAACAAAATGTGCAATTCTATTTTTCATGAAGGTCCTGAATAGAAAGTAAAATCCCATATTACAGGAGGGTCCTAAACATAAAGTAAAATCTTATTTTTCAGATGGGTCCTGAACACAAAGTAAAATCCCATTTTGCAGGAGGATCTTGAACATAAAGTGAAATCTCATTTTTCAGAAGCGTCCTAAACAAAAAGGAAAATCCCATTTTTCAGAGAGTCCTGAACAAAAGGTAAAATCCCATTTTTCAGGAGGGTTTAGAACAGAAAGTAAAATCCTATTTTTCTGGAGGATCCTGAATAGAAAGTAAAATCCTATTTTTCATGAGGGTCCTGAACATAAAGTTAAATCCCATTTTTCAGGTGGGTCCTTAACAGAAGGTAAAATTCCATTTTTCAGGAGGGGCCTGATCATAAAGTAAAATTTTATTTTTCAGGATGGTCCTGAACATAAGTAAAATCCCATTTTTCAGGAAGGTCCTGAACATAAAGTGAAATCCCATTTACAGTAGGCTCCTGAATAGATAAGAAAATCTCATTTTTCAGTAGGGTCCGGAACATAAAGTGAAATCCCATTTTTCAGGATGGTCCTGAACAGAGTGTAAAATTCCATTTTTTAGGATGGTCGTAAACATAAAGTAAAATCACATTTTAAAGGAAGGTTCCTACCAGAAAGTAAAATCCTATTTTCAGGAGGGTCCTGAACATAAAGTTATATCTCATTTTTTGAGGAGGACCTGAACAGAAAGTAAAATCTCATTTTTCAGGAGGGTCCTAAACAAAAGTTAAAATCCTATTTTTTATGAGGGTCTTGAACATAAAGTGAAATCCCATTTTTAGGAGGGTACTGAACATAAAGTAAAATTCAATTTTTTAGGAGGGTCCTGAACAGAAAGTAAAATCCTATTTTACAGGAAGGTCTTGAACTGAAAGTAAAATCTCATTTTATTGTAGGATCCTGAACATAAAATGAAATTTCATTTTTCAGAAAGGTCCTGAACAAAAGGTAAAATCCCATTTTTTAGGAGAGTCTTGAACAAAAGGTAAAATCCCATTTTTCAGGAGGGTCCTAAACAGAAAGTAAAATCCTATTTTTCTGGAGGATCTTGAACAGAAAGTAAAATCCTATTTTTCAGGAGGGTTCTAAAAATGAAGTAAAATCTCATTTTTCAGGAGGGTCCTAAACAAAATTTAAAATCCTATTTTTTATGCGGGACTTGAACATAAAGTGAAATTCCATTTTTAGGAGGATCCTGAACATAAAGTAAATTTTAATTTTTCAGGAGGGTCGTGAACAGAAAGTAAAATGCCATTTTTTAGGAGAGTACTGAACATAAAGTAAAATCTAACTTTTCAGGAAGGTCCTGAACAAAAAGTAAAATCCCAATTTTCAGGAGGGTCTGAACATAATATAAAATCTAATTTTTCAGGAGGATACTGAATGTGAAGTAAAATTCCATTTTTCAAGAGGGTCTTGAACAAAAAGTGCAATTCTATTTTTCATGAAGGTCCTGAACAGAAAGTAAAATCCCATATTACAGAAGGGTCCTAAATATAATGTAAAATCCCACTTTTCAGATGGGTCCTGAACACAAAGTAAAATCCCATTTTTCAGGAGGATCTTGAACATAAAGTGAAATCTAATTTTTCAGAAAGGTCCTAAACAAAAAGTAAAATCCCATTTTTCAGGAGGGTCCTGAACATAAAGTGACATCCGATTTATTAGGAGAGTCCTGAACAAAAGGTAAAATCCCATTTTTCAGGAGGGTCCTGAACAGAAAGTAAAATCCTATTCTACAGGAGCGTCCGAAATAGAAAGTGAAATGCCATTTTTCTGGAGGATCCTGAACATAAAATCCTGAATACAAATTAAAATCCTATTTTTCAGGAGGGTCCTAAACATAAAGTAAAATCTCATTTTTCAGGAGGGTCCTAAACAGAAAGTAAAATCCTATTTTATAGAAGGGTCCTGAACAGAAAGTAAAATCCCATTTTTCGGAAGGGTTCTAAACATAATATAAAATCTGATTTTTCAGGAGGATACTGAATATGAAGTAAAATCCTATTTCTCAGGAGGGTCTTGAACAAAAAGATTAATTCTATTTTTCATGAAGGTCCTGAACAGAAAGTAAAATCCCATATTACAGGAGGGTCCAAAACATAAAGTAAAATCCCATTTTCCAGATGGGTCCTGAACACAAAGTAAAATCCCCTTTTGTAGGAGGATCTTGAACATAAAGTGAAATCTTATTTTTCAGAAGGGTCCTAAACAAAAAGTAAAATCTTATTTTTCAGGAGAGTCCTGAACAAAAGGTAAAATCCCATTTTTCAGGAGGGTCTAGAACAGAAAGTAAAATCCTATTTTTCTGGAGGATCCTGAACAGAAAGTAAAATCCCATTTTTCAGGAGGGTTCTAAAAATAAAGTAAAATCCCATTTTTCAGGAGTATCTTGAACAGAAAGTAAAATCCCATTTTTTAGGAGGATGCTGAGTATATAGTTAAATACCATTTTTCAAGAGGGTTCTAAACAGAAAGTAAAATCCCATTTTCAGGAGGGTTCTGAACATAAAGTGACATTCCATTTTTAGGTGGTTCCTGAACGGAGTGATATCTCATGTTATAGGAGTGTCCTGAACAGAAAGTAAAATCTCATTTTTCATGAGGGTCCTGAACAGAAGGTTTAATCCCTTTTTTTAGGAAGGTCCTGAACATGAAGTGAAATCCCATTTTTCAGAATGGTCCTGAACAGGAGGTTAAATCCCTTTTTTTAGGAGGGTCCTGAACATGAAGTGAAATTCCATTTTTCAGGTGGTTCCTGAACAGAAAGTAAAATCCAACTTTTTAGGAGGGTCCTGAACAGAAAGTAAAATCCCTTTTTCTGGAGGGTTCTGAATAAAATGTGTAATCTCATTTTTCAAGAGGGTCCTAAACAAAATATAAAATCCAATTTTTCAGGAGGGTATTGAACATGAACTAAAATCCAATTTTTCAGGAGGCTCTTGAACATAAAGTGCAATTCTATTTTTCATGAGGGTCCTTAACAGAATGTAAAATCTCATATTACAGGAGGGTCCTGAACATAAAGTGAAATGCCATTTTTTAGATGTGTCCTGAACACAAAGTAAAATCCCATTTTTAAGGAGGGTCCTGAACATAAAGTGAAATCCTATTATTCAGGAGGGTCCTGAACACAAAGTAAAATTCCTATTTTATGGAGGGTCCGTAACATAAAGTGAAATCCAATTTTTAAAGAGGGTCCTGAACAGAAAGTAAAATTCTATTTTTCAGGAGGGTCCTTATCAGAAAGTAAAATCTCATTTTTCAGGAAGATCCTGAATAAAAAGTGAAATCTCATTTTTCAGGTGGGTCCAGAACAAAAGGTAAAATCTCATTTTTCAGGAGGGTCCTGAACACAAAGTAAAATCCCATTTTTAAGGAGGGTCCTGAACATAAAGTGAAATCTTATTATTCAGGAGGGTCCTGAATAGAAAGTAAAATCCCATTTTTCTAGGGAGTCCTAAACAAAAAGTAAAATCTCATTTTTTAGGAGGATCTTGAACAGAAAGTAAAATTCCATTTTTCAGGAGGGTCCTGTACATAAAGTGAAATCCCATTATTCCGGATGGTCCTGAACAGAAAGTAAAATCCTACTTTTCAGGAGGGTCCTAAACATAAAGTAAAATCCCATTTTTCAAGAGGGTCCTGAACATAAACTGAAATCCCATTTTTAGAGAGGAACCAAAACGTAAAGTAAAATCCCATTTTTCAAGAGGGTCTTGAACATAAATTAAAATCCCATTTTTCAAGAGGGTCCAGAACATAATTTAAAGTTCTATATTTCATGAGGGTCTTGAACATAAAGTGAAACCCATTTTTCAGGAGGGTCCTAAATAGAAAATAAAATCCCATTTTTCAGGAGGGTACTGAACAAAAAGTAAAATTCCATTTTTCAAGAAGGACCAGAAAATAAAGTGAAATCCTATTTTTTAGAAGGGTTATCAACATAAACTAAATTACCCTTTTTCAGGAGGGTCCTGAACATAAAGTAAAAATTTAATTTTTCAGGAGGGTACTAAAAAGAAAGTAAAATCTCATTTTTCAGGAGGGTCCTAAACATAAATTAAAATTCTGATTTTCAGGAAGGTCCTGAACAGAAAGTAAAATTCTATTTTTCAGGAGTGTCCTGAACATAAAGTGAAATCTCATTTTTTAGGAGGTCCTGAACAGAAAGTAAAATCATATTTTACAGGAGGGTCCTGAACATATTGTGAAATCCCATTTTGCAGAATGGTCCTTAACAGAAAGTAAAATCCTATTTTTTTGGACAGTCTTGAACAAAAGGTAAAATCTCATTTTTCAGGAGGGTCCTGAACAGAAAGTAAAATCTCATTTTTCATGAGGGTCCGAAACATAAAGTGAAATCCATTTTTCAGGAGGGTCCTGAATAGAAAGTAAAATCTCATTTTTTAGGATGGTCCTAAACATAAAGTAAAATCCTGTTTTTAAGGAAGGTCCTTACAAGAAAGTAAAATCCTATTTTCAGGAGGGTCCTGAACATAAAGTGAAATCTCATTTTTTGGGGAGGTCCTGAACAGAAAGTAAAATCTCATTTTTCTGGAGGGTCCTAAACAAACGTTAAAATCTTATTTTTTATGAAGGTTTTGAACATAAAGTGAAATCCCATTTTTTAGGAGGGTCCCGAACAGAAAGTAAAATCCCATTTTTAAGAAGGGTCCTGAACAGAAAGTAAAATCCTATTTTTCAGGAGGGTCCTGAACAGAAAATAAAATCCTATTTTTCAGGAGGGCCCAGAACAGAAAGTAAAATCCCATTTTTTACGAGGGTCCTGAACATAAAGTTAAATGCCATTTTTCAGGAAGGACCTTATCAAAAAGTAAAATCCTATTTTTCAGGAGGGTCCGGATCAGAAAGTAAAATTCTATTTTTCAGGAGGGTACTGAACAGAAAGTAAAATCTCATTTTTTAGGAGAGTCCTAAACAGAAAGTAAAATCTCAATTTTTAGGATGGTCTTGAACATAAAGTGAAATCTCATTTTTTAGGAGGGTCTTGAACATAAAGTGAAATCCCATTTTTTAGGAGGATCCTGAACATAAAGTAAAATCCCATTTTTCAGGAGGGTCCTGAACATAAAGTATAATCCCATTTTTCAGGTAGTTCCTGAACGGAGTAAAATCTCATGCTTTAGGAGTGTCCTAAACAGAAAGAAAAATCTTATTTTTCAGGATGGTCCTGAATAGAAGGTTTAATCCTTTTTTTAGGAGGGTCCTGAACATGAAGTGAAATCCCAATTTTCAGGAGGGTCCGAAACAGGAGGTTAAATCCCTTTTTTTAGGAGAGTTCTGAACATGAAGTGAAATCCCATTTTTCAGGTGGTTCCTGAACAGGAAGTAAAATCCAACTTTGCAGGAGGGTCCTTAATACAAAGTAAAATCCTATTTTTCTGAAGGGTTCTGAACTAAATGTGTATCCCTTTTTTCAAGAGGGTCCTAAACAAACTATAAAATCCCATTTTTTAGGAGAGTAATGAACATGAACTAAAATCTAATTTTTCAGGAGGGTCTTGAACATAAAGTGCAATTCTATTTTTCATGAGGGTCCTGAACAGAAATTAAAATCTCATATTCTAGAAGGGTCCTGAACATAAAGTGAAATGTTATTTATCAGATGGGTCCTGAACACAAAGTTAAATCCCATTTTTCAGGAGGGTCCTTAACATGAAGTGAAATCCAATTTTTAAGGAAGGTCCTGAAGAGAAAGTAAAATTCTATTTTTCAGGAGGGTCCTGAACAGAATGTAAAATCTAATTTTTTCAGAGGATCCTGAGTAGAAAGTGAAATCTCATTTTTTAAGAGTGTCCAGAACAAAAGGTAAAATCTCATTTTTCAGGATTGTCCTGAACACAAAGTAAAATCCCCTTTTTAAGGAGGGTTCTGAACATAAAGTGAAATCCTATTATTTAGGAGGGTCTTGAACAGAAAGTAGAATCCCATTTTTCTAGAGAGTCCTGAACATAAAGTAAAATCTCATTTTTTAGGAGGATCCTGAACAGAAAGTAAAATTCCATTTTTCAGGAGGGTCCTGTACATAAAGTGTAATCCCATTATTCCAGATGGTCCTGAACAGAAAGTT